>NC_091442.1:84610182-84885024 GCF_964237555.1 Oryctolagus cuniculus
GAAGGAAACCAAAGATAGCCCAAGTGCCTGGACCCCTGCCAACCATGTGGAACGTGAGGATGGAGTCATGGTTCCTTGCTTCAGCCTGGCCCAGACCTAGTTCTTGCAGCCATCTTGGGAGTAAACCAGCATATGGAAGATACCCCTCTTGCTTTCTCTCCCCCTCTCCCTCCCTTCCTCTCTTTCTGTTGCTTTGCCTTTCAAATATATATATATATATACACATATATATATACATATACATATATATACACACACACACACATAAATCTTTTTTTTAAATGGACACATTAGAAAATAAAGACTTGCTCACTACACAGCTAGGAGTTGCAAAGTTGGGAAACAAAGATGGAGACTATATTAACTATCCAGGGTAAGAGGATATCCACTCTAGTTAGATTTCAAAAAATATTTAAGGGCTGGTGCTGTGGCAAAATGGGTTAAGATACCACCTGCGATGCCAACATTCCATATGGATGCCATTTGGAGTCCTAGCTGCTCCTCTTCCTATCCAGCTCTCTACTAATACGCCTGGGAAAGCAGTAGATGTCCAAAGTCCTTAGGCCTCTGCATTCACTAGGGAGGCCCAGATGAAGCTTTTGGCTTTGGCCTGGCCCTGTCCAGGCTGTTGCAGCCATTTGAGGCGTAAACAAATGGAGAGAATATCTCTCTCTATCTCTATAACTCTGACTTATAAATAAAGTAAATCTTAAAAAGGCTTAGTAACTCTTTTGTACAATTGTTTAAAATTGTAGAAACTGCACACATTTATGGTACCTTATCATATTTCAATATATATATATATTGCATAATGTCCAAATTAGAGTAAACATATTTATCTCCTCAAACATATAATTTTTATAAGGAAAACATTCAAAATGCTTCCTTACAATTTGAGAAATATATAGTGCATTACTACCATCTATAGTTTTCCTATGTACCATAGACTACCAGAACTCCTTAATCCTATCTAACTGTAAGTTGGTGCGTGTTAGTCAACCTTTCCCCATTCTCCTCTCCCTACTCTCTCAGCCTCTGATAATCAACAGCATATCTCAACTTCTATGAAATCAACTATTTTAATTTCCCTAGAGATCTCAAAGAAAATATCACAAATATTGTTTCTGTGGAAGACAAAAATGCTCTAACACTTTTCACATAATACTCAACAGCTTCCATAGTCTGAAGTTATGACATAATAACAAAACTAATAGAGACAGCATTTCTTTGCCTCAGCAACACCATATTGTATAGCTGTACAGCAATTCAATTTCCATCACTCCTAAAAAGTTCTGTAAGTCCCAACAAATTAGTAGTGTCATATAGTCTTGCCAAAGTTATTTCCTATGTCACCGCAGCAAAGTTCCTTGCTGTCTAATTTCACACCTGAGTTACCATTATCCATTCAATCATTCATCAACATTTAATGAATGTCTACTACATGTCTATGACTGTTTCAACCAGTAGGAAAATAGCATACAATAAAACAAAATACTTGCTCTTATAAAGCTTGTATTTTAAAGACAGTGAAGAGTAATAAATAACTGCTCTATTAATAATAAATGTTGCTGCTTAAATTTGTCAATGATTTCATTTTATATAGGAATTTCATTTTATATAGGATGAGGAAGTAGGTCAGTTTTGATAATAAGATGACATTTGAACCAGACTTAAGTGAAGTGAAGGAACAATCCATGCAGATCTCTGGGTGAAGACTATTTTAAGCAGAGTTCTGAAGAACATCCAAAAGATAAGTGAGAAAGGAGGAAAGAAGATCAAGAGGAGAGTAGGATATGGTTAGAGATAGATGGTGTCAGATGAAAAGAGAAAAGTCTATTTAAATATATATACATATATATGTATGTATTTATATATGATATATTATATGTAATATATATATTTCCATATAAATATATATAAGAATCTTTACAGTTCATAGAAAATATACAGTATATATAAGCTATGACTGGCCTTTAAAAACTGTTCCAAAATAAACTTCCTTAATTCCATTTCTGTAAGAATTTTCTAATGTACTCACTGTATATTTAAATACATATGCACACACATGTACATACTTACATGCTTATATGCATTCATATCTTTGAATTGAAGGTACAGCCAACAAGGTTAAATCCTGGCTTTGATATTTTGTGAGAGAAAGATAAATTAAATCAAGGATGACTTCAAATTTTTAGCCTAAGAGGCTAAGAGTAGTATCAATTACAAAAACATAGAAGGCAACTGGGTGAACTATTTGGGATGATGTCGATGAGACTTCAGTGTTTGTGTACAGATATGTGAAGTTTGAGAATCTCATTCAATGTCAAAATGGTGCTACTGAACAACCAGTTACAGATGCGAAGACTTCCTCAACGAAGCGTGAAAAATCTGAGAGTTGTCCCAGGAGGAGTTGTAGTTAATGCCCTGGGCTGGGTAACCTTGCCTCAGAGTAGATATAGTAGAAGACAAAGGCCCAGCCTTGATACCTGTTGACATTTTGAGGCTGGGAAGACAAGAACAAGATCTAGTTTCTGAACCAAGAATAAAATTAGAATGTAAAATCTGAAGGAATAAAGGGATTGAATATCCTTCAAACTATATTTTATGACAATATTATATTCTGAATCAATACTTTTCATTAAAAATACACAGTAGGGCCAGCGCCATGGTCACTAGGCTAATCCTCTGCCTGCGGTGCCAGCACACTGGGTTCTAGTCCTGGTCGGGGCACCGGATTCCGTCCCGGTTGCCCCTCTTCCAGGCCAGCAATTTGCTGTGGCCCGGGAGTGCAGTGCAGGATGGCCCAGGTGCTTGGGCCCTGCACTCGCAAGGTGGAGGAAGCACCTGGCTCCTGGCTTCGGATCAGGGCAGTGTGCTGGCCATAGCGGCCATTTGGGGGTGAACCAACGGCAAAGGAAGACCTTTCTCTCTGTCTCTCTCTCTCTCTCACTAACTCTGCCTCTCAAAAAAAAAAAAATACACGGTAGAATTAATATAAATATTGTATTTTCATTCCAACTAAGAAAAGACCATTTGACTTTTTTTTTTTTTTTTTGACAGGCAGAGTGGACAGTGAGAGAGAGAGAGAGAGAGAGAGAAAGAAAGGTCTTCCTTTGCTGTTGGTTCACCTTCCAATGGCCGGCGCACCGCACTGATCCGATGGCAGGAGCCAGGTGCTTCTCCTGGTCTCCCATGAGCTGCAGGGCCCAAGCACTTGGGCCATCCTCCACTGCACTCCCTGGCCACAGCAGAGAGATGGCCTGGAAGAGGGGCAACCGGGACAGAATCCGGCGCCCCGACCGGGACTAGAACCCGGTGTGCCGGCGCTGCAAGGTGGAGGATTAGCCTAGTGAGCCGTGGCGCTGGCCAAGACCATTTGACTTTAAAGATGAACCAAGAGAAACATAAAGTGATGGTCTTTAAGAAAAAAAAATTAAGAAAATAGGGCTATGAATTAGAATACATATATTATTGGTATGGAATTGGGCTAAGAACACATGTCAACACCAAAAATTTCCAAGAGGTAAACATGGAGGATTTGTTAACTATCTGCAATTGATACATGGATGTGAATGAAGTTGAAAGTTGAAACTGTTTCCATATTGCCTGATTCATTCTTCTTCACTTTAATAACATAGATAATGTCAAACTGTAAAAGACATTAATGTGTTCCTTAGCCCTAATTTCAAAAGGTGGCACAAAGAACCCTGGTACATATTTTTACATAATTTCCTAATACTCACAGAAGACAATAGAAATAACAAACACATTACATAAAGCTCTGGTCTTATGAACACTGTGTGAATTTTTTATATTTTCTGAGATAAATTCATCTTTGTTCATCCCTTTTTTCTCCTTTATTAATCTTACAAGAATTTAATTATGTGAATAGCAGAAGCTGCTGTAGTTAATGCCTGCATATTAACAGTTGAATCTAGCACATGTAAATTTTTCCTTATGCTTGATGTTTTGCATGGAAAATAATGCTTATTTTTTAAACAGGGGAATAACAAATAAGATTACACTTTTCTAAGATGATGTTCAAGTCCAGGTGAAGAAAAGCTATAGGCATATATGAATAGGATCAAGTTTTCTCAGCTCTTTTTCCCCATAACATTAAGATAAGAAGCCTAACATTAATGAGAGAAATTTAACACTTGTTTTGGTTTCCACAAAACTTGAATTCAACACCTTGAAGGCTAAAAAAAAATTGCTTTTCTTTTTTAATTTGTTTGCTTATTTGGGGTGTGGGTGGGGAAGAGAGAGAGAGCAAGAGTGAGAGAAAGAGCGAGAGCTCTGATTTGCTTGTTCATTTCCCAAATGCCCACAATTGCGACTGTGCATACTGGAAGCCAGGAGAAGGAAACACAAGCTAGGTCAACCATGTAGGTGGCAGAAACCCAACTAAATGAAGAATCACTGCTGTCTCTCTGGGTATACCTTAGCAGGAAACTGGTATCAGGATGGGAGCCAACAATCAAACCCAGACACTCTGTTGTGGAAAATGGGTAGGTTTATTGACTTTTTCACTGACAGTCCAACCACTAGGCTAAACATCAGCCTTGAAATATACTGCTTTGCATTTTTTTTTAACTTTTATTTAATGAATATAAATTTCCAAAGTACAGAATATTGATTACAATGGCTTCCCCCCTATAACGTCCCTCCCACCCGCAACCCTCCCCTTATCCACTCCCTCTCCCCTTCCATTCACATCAAGATTCATTTTCGATTCTCTTTATATACAGAAGATCAGTTGAGTATACATTAAGTAAAGATTTCAACAGTTTGCTCCCACACAGAAACAGAAAGTGAAAAATACTGTTTGAGTACTAGTTATAGCATTAAATCTCAATGTACAGCACACTAAGGACAAAGATCCTACATGAGGAGTAAGTGCACAGTGACTCCTGTTGTTGATTTTACAAATTGACACTCTTGTTTATGGCATCAGTAATCACCCTAGGCTCTTGTCATGAGCTGCCAAGGCTATGGAAGCCCCCTGAGTTCACCGACTCCGATCATATTTAGACAAGGCCATGGTCAAAGTGGAAGTTCTCTCCTCCCTTCATAGAAAGGTACCTCCTTCTTTGATGACCCGTTCTTTCCACTGCAATCTCACTCACGGAGATCTTTCATTTAGGTGCCCCCCCCCCCCCCAGAGTGTCTTGGCTTTCCATGCCTGAAATACTCTCATGGGCTTTTCAGCCGGATCTGCATGCCTTAAGGGCTGATTCTGAGGCCAGAGTGCTGTTTAGGACATCTGCCATTCTATGGGTCTGCTGTGTATCTCACTTCCCATGTTGGATCATTCTCTCCCTTTTTGATTCTATCAGCTAGTATTTGCAGGCACTATTCTTGTTTATGTGATCCCTTTGGTTCTTAGTCCTATCATTATGATCAATTGTGAACAGAAATTGATCACTTGGACTAGTGAGATGGCATTGGTACATGCCACCTTGATGGGACTGAATTCGAATCCCCTGGTATATTTCTAACTCTACCATTTGAGGTAAGTCAGCTTGAGCATGTCCCGAATTGCACATCTCTTCCCTCTCTTATTCCCACTCTTATATTTAACAGGGATCACTTTTCAGTGAAGTTTCAGCACTTAGGAAGAATTGTGTATTGATTACAGTATTCAACCAAAAGTATTAAGTAGAACAAAAAAAATAAATATACTGCTTTGCAAGATGGATATGAAAAAAAACTTGCTCAAGGAAATGTAAATTATATAAAATCAATGTATAATTTCTGATGAAGTTTATAACCTGGTGACATGCTCCTTTGATCTCATGTTACCTTGTCTTTGTTATTGTTCTATTTTTTATGTTGAGAAATGATTCAAATAAAAATTTAGAATATTATCAACAGAATTATAATTCCTCACATAAAAATGATCTTGATATATGAGAAAATTTTTAAATTCTGACTCATGGTCTAGTTCAAAACTTTAGGTATGTGGTGGGCATCTAGCATACCAGTGAACTGGTTTGGGACATCCACATGTCACAATGGAGTGCTGGGGTTCAAGACTGCCCCTGATTCTACATTCCTGCTAAAGGCTGCCCTGGGAGCAGCAAACAATGGCTCAAATACTTAAGCTCCTGACACCTGTGTGGGAGACCTGGAATGACTTCCAGGCTCCTGGCTTCAGACTGGTCCAGTCACAGCTACTCAGGGTATTTGAATAGTGAAACAGAGGATGGAAGATATCTCTGTGTGTGTGTGTGTGTGTGTGTGTCTATCTTTATCTGTCTCTCTGCCTTTTGGACAAATAAAATAAGACTAGGCATAACTATAGAAAACTTATTTAATATACTTCCTACAATAAATGATAGATTTATGAAGTAAATAAAGCAATAAATTCTAACATTGATACAGTTCTGAAAATATTGGTTTCAATATTAATTGTCAAGGCTTTAACTAATGATAAAGGTTAATTATTCATTTTTAAACCATTAAATCTAGAATAATTTTGTAAGTATTAAATGTAATCTAAACATTACAAGAATACAGTTAGTTATACAATGTGAAGAAAAGTTATGACATTGATTTTACTGATTTTATGCCCTGTAATATCTTATCCTCATTTGCACAAAGTGGACAAGCCAATTATTTAGTTGAACTGAAGTCTTTATAGCCAAAGAAGAACATAAAAGTAATCAGTCTATATAAAAAATAACCTCATGGTTTTTAGTTATTAGAACTTCAAAGACTATGAACTGAGAGAGTTCAGTCATAAAAGTACACAAAATTGCCAAGATATTCATCTTTAATGTCAAATATAATTTACTGTGATTGAGATTCTATGTCTCAGCTATCACATACACAAAGCTTTCTATTCTCCATACTCTCTGTGGAAAACACACCCAAAAAACTATCAAAGAAAATCAAGTTAGGGCCTGGTGTTGTGGCATAGCAGATAAAGCCACCACCTTCAAAGTCCTCATCCCATAATGGCACTGGTTCATGTCCTGGCTGTTCTACTTGCCAGCCAGCTCTCTGCTAATGGCCTAGGAAAAAACAGTACAAGATAGCTCAAGGACCTGGAAACCTTTCACCCACACAGGAGACCTGAATGAAACTCTAGTCTCCTGGCTTCAGCTTGCCCCAGTACTGGCTGTTGCAATCATCTAGGGAGTGAACTAGCAAATGGAAGATCAATCTCTTTGTCTCTCTCTCTTCCCTCCCTCTAACACTTTCAAATAAATAATAAGTCTTTTTTAAAAAAGCAATGCAAGTTAGAAGACATGCTGCAAAAGTAGAGCCAACTGAGATGAATAATTGTAGGATTTACTCCTGGTAAGTAATAAAGACAGAAGAAAATTGTCACAGAGGGGAAGTTTTTGGAGTGTTCTTATGTATACTATTAAAAAACTGTTTCTGTTAGCAAGTCTTGTGCTAGGCAAATTTCCAGGGAAGACAGTAATTGTTCTCAGAAAGAGCTGTGCATGCTTTGAATAATTAAGAAAGGTTATCAGCCAGACAAACAGAAGATGCTAAGTAGGAAAAGAATAAGGGCCTCACGAGGACAGAATAGTTTGTACTGAATGGAAGAGTTCAGCAAATGGTGACACGCAAAGCATGGTGTCATAGGCCTTGTTGAATTAAAAATGCTTCATGAGCAAAAGTGATGCTATTATAGCAGAAACACAAGGAAATAAGGTCTGTAATCAGCAAAAGTTTTCTGTAGTAGGCCAGAAAATAAGTATTATAGACACTGTGGGCTTTCCAGTCTGCTGCAAATACTCAACTTGCTTTTATAGCATAAAAGCACCACAAAAAATACATAAATGAGTGATTATGGCTGAGTTCCAAAACAAAGTAATGTATACTGAAATTTGCATTTCATACACTTTTCATGAGTCATGAAGAGTGTGTTTTTGATCTCTTTCAATCATTTAAACATGCAAAAATCTTTCTTATAAGTAATACAAAATAGAAACAAATTTGCCCACAGATCATAGTTTGCTAACTAGTGGCCTAAATGCTCATAGAACTGCAGAAAATTCAATAGTGATGTCTAATAATAGTATATTTATGTTAATAAGCCTCTTTTCAATTTAATTCTTAAATCCTTGAAAGCAAAATAAGTAAAGCTGGTCAATGCACTTATTGCTATTTTTTCTTTGTGCTTCTGTCTTTACCCAGAGGCAGGGAAGAGCTCAACTCAACTAGTGTGTTGCTCCACCTAAAATAAGCAGAGCCTTGTAGGCAAGAATATTACTCTCAGTTACTAAATTGAAAACACACAGGTTCCAGGCATCATCTTAGGTATGGTGATTATGGGAGATAATGAAGGTGGCAATTATCTAACCTCAGGAAGCATACATTCCACAATGGTATCCTGAGTCAAGATCCACAGAAGCAGAGACAAAGGTGTGGATTTTTTTTTTTTTTTTTTTTTTTTTGACAGGCAGAGTGGACAGTGAGAGAGAGAGACAGAGAGAAAGACCGGTGCACTGTGCTGATCCGATGGCAGGAGCCAGGTACATATCCTGGTCTCCCATGGGGTGCAGGGCCCAAGGACTTGGGCCATCCTCCACTGCACTCCCTGGCCACAGCAGAGAGCTGGCCTGGAAGAGGGGCAACCGGGACAGAATCTGGCGCCCCGACTGGGACTAGAACCCGGTGTGCCGGCACCGCAAGGCGGAGGATTAGCCTAGTGAGCTGCGGCGTCAGCTGCGGATTCTTGTCAAAGAGACTCCGTAGGAAAGTTCTCTCAGGAGGATGGAAATGCAGGGAAGTAGGATGAGACAGAAGAGTAAAAAACTAAGCCACACTATGATCATAGCTGTAAACTGGCTTCATGTTGATTCTGTGGAGATGAGAAATTATGAAAAAGAATAAGCTAAACCTTGAGGCACAAGGGCTGGATTTTCAGATTACTCTCTTGGGAGTTACTCAGCCTCACTGACTGGTGGCTTCTGTTTGGCTTGAGGATTCTCCCAAGACAGGAAGATGGGGGCATCTGTGAGTGGTCATTAAAGGGATCTGGGCATGGGACCGATATTGCAAGATAAGCACAAATCCTTACAAAAATGTGATATGTCAGGTAGTGACATGGCTATGCTGCTAGAGGAAGGCAGAGAATGACATAAGTAGAGGGATTCATTGTTCTTTTAAAACAGATAGCCAAAGAAGGCCTGTGTGTTAGTGTAAAAATTGAGGAGACTTAGGTAAACCAAAAATCCCAATCACACAATTATCTGATGTAGAAGAGGCTTTAAAGCAAGACAGAACTAGTCTTGGGATGATCTAGAAAGAGTAAGAAGGTGGAAGTGGCTGAAGTGTTAAGGTTGGGCAGAGAAGCACGAACAGGCTGGGGATTAAAGGGAGGTGACATATAGAGCCTTGTGGATGGGTCAATGTAGTGTTCAACTCTTACTCTAAGATACAAGAACAACATGTTTCCAAGCACTATGCTTTTGGGTCAGAAGGGCTCCCCAGAGCCATCTGGTTTAACTTCTAAATTTTAGAGAATTTGTACAATGGAAAATCTCATTGAAGCCAAAAGGCAAGGATAAAGCTCCAAAATGCATCGAAACTCTCTTCCCATTAAGTACATTTGAAGAAAATTCAGCTGCAAACCTTTGAATAGTTTCCACATGTTCTTTTATTTGTGTAGACCCTTAATATTAGTATTAATATTAATGTCTTCCCCTTAATGGAAAACTCAGCAGAGATTCCATGCTCCTAGCATGATGTTAGCTTAGTATTTATTCTAGCTGTAATTTCAGCACCTTGGGCAAGGAAAATATGATAACAGTTTTAAGCAAGTGAGCCACATTTTCTTCACCTGCAGTGGTCAGGTATCACCAAGATGACTATAACTCCATAAATTCTCAGTTCCTCTGAGTCCATTGCAAAGTATTTCAAGTGTAAGTTAAAGAATGGAGAACTGTCTATCTTTGAAGGATCGTCAGTAACTGGTTATCAAGCAATCTGAAGTGGCACTGTACATGAATGTTCAACAACAATAGTGGTATCCTATGACATATATTAATAGCAGAGAAATATGACATTTTATGTCATTTAGGAGGTCAGGTATGATTCTTGTGAAATAAAATTCCAAGCTAATGTTGAGGAAGAATAGTAAGTCTATGTATGCCCAAGTCTTCAATTGCAAGCGGAACTAAATATCTAATTGCGGCTCTCTTCTGGGCAGAAACACTTACTCTCAACAGGATTCTTTAATTAGGAACCAAAAATAGTTTTGAAAAAGACTCTCAAAGATTATAAGATTCTTTTTTGGAGAAAACTGTTTAAAATTAATGGCATTAAAGGCATCTAAATCTGCATGTCAAATGTGTCTAGGGGTTGAGTATCACTTATCCCAAGTGTTTGGGACCAAAACTGTTTCAAGTTTCAGATCCAGGGGAGCTAGCAATGTGGCATAATGGATTAGGCAATTACTGTGACATCAGCATCCCATATGGGTGCCAGTTCATGTCCCAGCTATTCCACTTCTGTTCCAGCTCTTGCTAATGACCTGGGAAAGCAATGGAAGATGGCCCAAGAACTTGGGCCCCTGCCACCCACATGAGAGACCTGGATGAAGGTCCTGGCTCCTGTTTTCATCCTGGCTCAGCCCCGGTCATTGGGGCCATTTGGGGAGTGAACCAGTGGATGGATGATATTTATGGATTATCTTGTGGGGAGCAACTCGGACTAGATTAAGTTACTGGAATTAAGACTTATTCTATGCATCTGCTCTCCCACAATATGGCGCTGAGAAGGGAGTAAACAGCTTCTACACAGCTGCCTCTCGCCAATTTGATTGACTGAGCTGCAGGAGCTGATCTTGCTCCTGATTGGAGGAGAGCAGCGTACTCGGCGTGTGGGTAGCAGAGTTGGGATTGGTAGAAGAGGACTATAAAGGAGGAGAGAGACAACATGCACCAGGAACACCTGAGGAACATCTGAGCAGCCCCCGAGAGAGCCAGCCAGCGGTGTGCCGCTCCCCCGCGGAAGTGGGGAAAGTGGCAGGGGGAACCGCCCTTCCACGGAGGTGGAAGGGTCGGTAGCCAACCCGGGAAGAACCAGCAGCAAACCCAGGGAGGGCCGAGCAGACAAAAGAACAACGCAGGGTCCTGTGTTGTTCCTCCGTGAAGAGGGGGAGCGACATTATCTCTCTCTCTCTCTGTATGTGTGTGTGTGTGTGTGTGTGTTTGTAGCACTACCTTTCAAATAAATAAATCTCCAAATATTTTTATTCAGATATTTTTCATATTTTGGAGTATCTGTGTATCTATAATGAGGTATCTTGGGTATGGAATCATCTTTTCTAAATAGAAAATTAATTTGTTTCATATACATCTTATATGATATACATCTTATATACACAGCCCAAAGCTAATTTTATACAAAATTTTAAATAATTTTGTGATGGCAACAAAGTTTAATGCTGTGGAATTTTCCACCTGCAACATCAAGTAGACACTCAATAAGTTTTTTAGAGGATTCCAGAGTTTAGATTTTTCTATTAGTAATGCTTAATCTATACTAACTTTTTATTCTTTTACAGCCAGGAGTTGCACATATAAGAGGACATAGAATGGATAAAATATAAAACTTCAGCAGTATGTTATCTGTTTCTCTGTATAGCACATTTTCCCCTTCCTATTAATAAGCTCAATTGCATTGTGGCACTATCCCCCTCCGTCACATAGGCTAGGACCAACAGTCAACGTACTGTCAATTGTTAACACTTTACATTCTGGCCAACACAGGGGCTGTGACTCAAACTAGGCTGCTTCAAATCTCAGACCTGAGGGTGTAAATTTTGAAGAGTGCCTTTAAGGTTGAAAAGATCTGAAGGTGACTCATCTTATGAGGGAATATTTATGTAAATGCCTATTAGGAAACTAAAAACACACATAAATTTTGAAATTTCTTACACCAAAATAGACTTACCATTTATTTCCTCTTTTCCATGACCTTTTTGAAGTATCTTCATATGTGCAAATCTCTCATGACTGTTCCTTTGTTCCTGTTCACATCCCTGAATTTGCCCTTGGTCCTCGTTATATTTTGACACCTAACTGTTGAGTTTCCTTTTCGGGACTCTAAATACCTTCGCATACTTCTAATATATTCTTCTTTTATTTTAGCTGGCCAGAATAAACTTTTGTTACTTACAACCTGAACAATATCCCTGAACAATAAGAGCTGATCAAAATTATAAAATAGTGTATGTTCAAATGATAGTGAAATGTTAATAATACTAAATGAATTTCAATGGGAACATAAAATGTTCCATAAATCTTCAGGTGGAAAGTGCAACAGATAAGCAGGTAATTATGAATTGGATACACTTCAAAAAATTGGGAGTTTTTATTGCCTAATAGTTTTTACTGCCTGCGTGCAGCTGTCAAAATGACATTAACAATACTCTATGGGCCAGAAGGAAGTGTTGAACCACTAGTGAAATGGAGAAAAAAGTGCCCACATTTGTAGATTTCTTCATATTGATAGCTGAAGTTTTAAAAAATGTCCCTGATCAACTTTGTAAAAAAAATAGTTCTATTTCCTAGGATTGTATTATTCTACTTCCACGTGTTTTAAATTCTATTGCATTCCTCTATACATATATAATTCCCAATGGGCAGGTTTGTGGTTACTATGTTCTCTGTGTCAAGTGGAGGGATACTTCAGAATTTGTGTTGCATTGACACTGACTGACTTCATTCCCCAAGCATGCACACATACAGAGCCAGGCACACAGAAATACCTCCAGGGACAACGTAATCTCTAAGGCTGCTCCCTGCCTCCAGTGCTTAGGTAACTGCTACCGGGGCATGATATCAACAGAACTGAAGGTTCCACAAAGCATATTCCCCTCCTCATAACTGTTTCACCTCTCAAAAGTTCCAATCTGGAAGGGCCTATAATTTTAATGTTATAAAATATTATTTTATTACAAGTCTTTTCTAAATGCAATTCTACTCCTTTCTTCATAATCCCGTTAGATAGCACCGATACCACACCATCCTCACATTTTTAAGTCACATATGCTTCAGATCCTTAAGGAAAACACACTGAGCCATTAAAACTGCACTACCCTTCCATGGCAACCTATTTAAGTTCCATGTGACAAAATTTTGTGTATTTAAATCTTGCTTTTAAACAATTACAGAGATTTTAGCACAGTTTTTGAATAAACATCCTACAAAGGCTTTGACAAGCCTATAAAGAAATGAACACAATAAACGGTGAACTACAAAGTTAAAAATCAATACCAGAAGCAAAGCACATTTTCATCACAGGTGCTTACTCTGTCTCTGATGTTGTTCTCACACTGCTACAAGAGTCACGCCAAATGGCATTATGCCCAAAACAAAGATGGTGACATGATGACATTTAGCTTTCATGATCTCAAATCACATGCCCACAAAAAATCGGGACAGGCCCACTGGTCCATGTCTGAGGGCCAATTGCTTCTCAGCTCAAATACATTGTTGGTATGAAGACATGCAAACCTTAGTCATCATGAAGTGGCAGAAGTCAGGGAGACAGAGTAAGTTCATGAGCTGGAGGCCACCCCTACCCCAACCCCATCCAATCCTTCATCAAGCAGATGACCCCTCCCCAAGAAGCACCTCCCTTACCTGGCACCTGGGGGCCTTCACTTCTATTGTTCAAAAGGAAAAACATGTCAGTTTTTCAGGTACAACTTCTTCTAAAACATTTATCTCTAAAATATTATTTTTCTTACTAAACTTCGTATAGATGATGCAACGTATTGATGGATCAAGGACAAAAAGCAACCTAATACATTATTTCCCAGCCAGCTCAATCCTAACTCCTGCATTCTTACAACACCTCCCCGGCTATCTCCCTCAAAGACAGTCTGTCTACCTGAGGATAGACCCCCAGCCCTCACTTGGTTGAGACACTTCCTCCTGCATTCCTGTCCAACCAACCAGCCCAGAAAGAAAGGTCCAGCAAGTTTGAAAAGTTCACACCCCTGAAAACTTGCACAAACCAGCTCAGCCCTGCCTTAGGCCCTCCCCCTGATGACAATCAGCTGCCTTATGCTTATTCCAACCTATCCTGTAACAGAGTTCTTGCTCTGTGCCACATGTTCATCCTGTGTACACGCTGGTACTCTCAAATTTATCCCCTTGAATAAACTTATCCTGACTGTGAGTTTACTAACCATTGGGTGCTGGTTGTCAACTACATGGGAGGTTCCAGGAATGATGGACATAGCTCAAGACAGATCCTTGGTGGATTGATCTTGGCCTTATGGAAGGATTAAGTCCTGTATTCAAGAAGCTTCTGCCTATGACTTCAGCTGAGTGGTGTTAGCTTTTTTTTTTTTTTCACTTCAATAAAACTTGTACTGTTGTGGGTCTCAAAAAAAAAAAAAAAAAAAAAAAAAAAAAACGAGGCAGCTCGGGGCGGTTGGGCGCGCGTGCGCCGTGGTGGCTCCGGCGGCAGTTGAAGCCCAGGAGCGGCGTCCGGCGGCAGCGGCGAGGTTCACCATGCGCGAGTGTATCTCTATCCACGTGGGGCAGGCGGGCGTCCAGATCGGCAACGCCTGCTGGGAGTTGTACTGCCTTGAACATGGCATTCAGCCCGACGGTCAGATGCCAAGTGACAAAACCATCGGTGGCGGTGATGACTCGTTCAACACGTTCTTCAGTGAGACGGGGGCGGGCAAGCACGTGCCCAGAGCCGTGTTTGTGGACCTGGAGCCCACGGTGGTCGACGAGGTGCGCACGGGCACGTACAGGCAGCTGTTCCACCCGGAGCAGCTGATCACCGGGAAGGAAGACGCGGCCAACAATTACGCCAGGGGCCACTACACCATCGGCAAGGAGATCGTGGACCTGGTGCTGGACCGCATCCGCAAACTGGCGGACCTGTGCACGGGGCTGCAGGGCTTCCTCATCTTCCACAGCTTTGGGGGTGGCACCGGCTCCGGGTTCGCGTCTCTGCTCATGGAGCGGCTGTCGGTGGACTATGGCAAGAAGTCCAAGCTGGAGTTTGCCATCTACCCAGCGCCGCAGGTTTCCACGGCCGTGGTGGAGCCGTACAACTCCATCCTGACCACCCACACGACCCTGGAACATTCCGACTGTGCCTTCATGGTGGACAACGAAGCCATCTATGACATCTGTCGGCGCAACCTGGACATCGAGCGTCCCACGTACACCAACCTCAACCGCCTAATTGGGCAGATCGTGTCGTCCATCACGGCCTCCCTGCGATTCGACGGGGCCCTGAACGTGGACTTGACGGAGTTCCAGACCAACCTGGTGCCGTACCCCCGCATCCACTTCCCGCTGGCCACCTACGCCCCGGTCATCTCGGCGGAGAAGGCCTACCACGAGCAGCTGTCCGTGGCCGAGATCACCAACGCCTGCTTCGAGCCGGCCAATCAGATGGTGAAGTGCGACCCTCGCCACGGCAAGTACATGGCCTGCTGCATGCTGTACAGGGGCGACGTGGTCCCGAAGGACGTCAACGCGGCCATCGCCACCATCAAGACCAAGCGCACCATCCAGTTTGTGGACTGGTGCCCGACCGGCTTTAAGGTGGGCATCAACTACCAGCCCCCCACCGTGGTGCCCGGGGGCGACCTGGCCAAGGTGCAGCGGGCCGTGTGCATGCTGAGCAACACCACAGCCATCGCCGAGGCCTGGGCCCGCCTGGACCACAAGTTCGACCTCATGTACGCCAAGCGGGCCTTCGTGCACTGGTACGTGGGCGAAGACTGTGAGTTCCTATCTTGTCTCCTCTTGGGCCTGTTCCTCTTTCCTAACAGGGATAACCACACAGAAGTCTGCACCATGGCTCATTCTTCACTCTCTTCCCCAATTCTTCTTTCTACCCAGTAAAGGCTAATTTTTACAAAACATCACATAGTTTTGAACATGGCTATTATATTAGAAGACAGTACGTGACAATCTTAATACTAATGTAATGTCATATATATACCAACTTGTCCTTGATACAGGTTTTTCTTTAAACAAGACTTATTCTCCATCCAGTCACAATTTATGAGAATTCTTTTAATGTGCATATCACTCACATCTTACTACCAAATATATATTGGCCAAATTCAATATTAACTTTTCTAATATATTATTTAATTAAAGGTAGTTATGCTTCTGTAGTTTTCTTCTAAAAATTTTTTAAAAAGGATTCATTGTTAACCAGACTTTGTCTAACATCATAGCACCCCAAGAGAGATAGGAGACCTATCTCACTCCTATATTAAGCTTCAGTTTACACAGAAAAAATCCTGAGAGGAATAGCTCCTATATTTCCTTTCTTGTGTCTTTCTGAATACAACTCAAGCAGTCAGGCAATTAGATAAATTACATTTCATACAAAGGAAGTTTTAAATATATATATTGTCATATTTCAGGTTTTAATATTTGTTTTCTAGATCACTTCATTGCAGCTCTCCTAAAGAAAATACCAGTCCTGAAAATACGGCCAAATGATGCAATGTACAGCTTTGCCATGGTACAGTTTATTTTCAAAATTTCTCTTCTGAAGGTTCCCGAAGGTGTCTAGTGCAAATCATAGAAGATATTAACTACCTGTTCAGCTTGCCAGGTTTCCAAAATACATGATTTAACATCAACTGGCCACATATAACACCCAAGAACACCTAACTTGAAAGTACAACCTTCTATCATCCCTGCCTAACTTCAAGTAAATGCTTAGTTGAGCACACGTGCATAGATGTTAAGCATGCAGGAAAAAAGGTTCCAAAACCTGGTGGTATGAATAGGCTGTACCTTTACTATGCAGCTTCACAATTCAGTGTACTACAAATTCTATTCAACCCCTTTAAAACCTGGAATTAACATCTCAATGTGGTAATGGTTTACTGTTCTTTTTCTTCCTGTATTTAAATATCAAACATCAAGAGAAAACATGAGGTCAATCTTTAGAAAATACGCAACCAAGCCTGAAGGAGCTATCTCACAGGGTGTGATAAGGAATGAAATGGTTCATGAGACATACAATCGAATCAAACATAGTTAAACTGATGGCAATAGAAAAATAAACATAAATAAAAGCACTAAAATAGCTAGTACATAGAATAAATAAAACATTAATAAACAAAATAATGATAATAAATGCTAATAAATAGAAAGTTAATAAAATTCCTAAAGTTTCATAAAAACAATGACCAAATGTATCATTCCATAGAAAATTTTCTGTATTAAAGTGCATAGCAGAATAAATGAAATATAATCTTATCTGCTGTGATAGTAACCTACTCTACATTCATATTTGTATTGTAACATATTCCCTGATGTCTGAGAGAATAATTACTTTTCTTTCATAAAAAATTGCATCATCACATTATAATCACAATTTTCTTTTTTTTAAAATATTTATTTTATTTTTTGAAAGACTGAGTTACAGAGACAGGTAGAGCCAGAGAGAGAGAGAGAGAGCGCTCTTCTATTCCCCTGGTTAACTCCTCGAATGACCGCATGGGCCAGCGCTAAGCAGCTGGGACTTGAATCGGCATCCATATGGGATGCTGGTGCTGCAGGCTGGGGTTTTAACCTGCTGTGCCACAGTGCCAGCCTCAATCACAATTTTCTATACATACAGAAAAGTTTACTGTTGAGTTCATTAAATTCTTGCAAACACACCTGTCATAAAGCAAATTATGAAGTATAAAGATACTGTAGAATTTCTATCTATAGATCAACTTCACTGAGAAAACTGCAGATTACAATGGTATAATTCATCATAATTAAATTGTTTCATATCTAAAAGCATAAATTAAAGGGTAAAATTGAGACATTCATTTTTCCTTCAAGATTGTAAATGGTGTTTTCTATTAACTTTAGCTAAATTATCAACAAAAATATCTAAGATTAAAGCCCATGGGGGTTTTTAGTAAAATGGCCCAGTCTTATCTGTGGCTCCATCTAAGCCACAGGCGCCATCTTGGGCCCTGGCCCCCGCTGCCATTGCTGGACGCTAGGTGACCAGATGGCCCAACCACAGGTGTCAACTCACCCCCACTCTAGTGGGATTTGCTGCTCCTACTTCCCTGCCTGCCCCCCATCCCCAGCAAAGGTTTAACAGGACCTATTCCTGAACACATGTCTCTCTCTTGATCTCTCTCTCTCTTACCCTCTCTTTCTCTCTCACCTTCTCCCTCACCCAACAATAAACTAACCCTAACTCCTCTAACTCCGGTGTTTGGTGTGTTTTGATGTGGCTTTACAGGGGTGGTGCTGGCATTGCAACATAGCAGATAATGCTGATGCCTGTGACACCAGCTTCCCAACTGGGCACCAGTTCATGTACCTTTGGCTTCACTTCTGACTCAGCTCCCTGCTAATGTGCCTGGGTACTGTGGAGGAACACACAATAGCTTAGACCCCTGCATTCATGTGGGAGACCTAGAAGAAACTCCTAGCTCCTAGTTTTGGCCCGTCCCAACTCTGGCCATTGGGGCCATTTGGGGAATGAAACAGTGAATGGAAGATATTTCACTCTCTGTCTCTCTCTGTATCTCTGCCTTTGAAATAAATAAGTAAAACTTTTTTAAAAAATAGTACATCTGGAGATATTACAAACTATTATTAATTTGCCCATAATGAAGCTAACTACAAATATAAGAAAAATGAAATGGAAAATACCAGTGTTTCTTATGAAAAAGTTCCACTTTCTACATGGTTATAACTGTTTCTGTCTAAATTTGAATAATATTAAAAGTAGCATTTGGGGCCAACGCTGTGGCTTAGCAGGAGCAGGTAAAAGCTACCACCTGCAGTGCTGGCATCCCATATGGACAGCAGTTCAAGTTCTGGCTGCTCCACTTTCTTTCCAGCTCTCTACTGTGCCTTGGGCCCCTGCACCCACGTGGAAGACCCAGAAGAAGCTCCCAGCTCCTGGCTTTGGATGGGCCCAGCTCTGGCCGTTTTGGCCATTTGGTGAGGGAACCAGCCGATAGAAGACCTCTCTCTTTTTCTCTCTCTCTCTGCCTCTGTAACTCTGCCTTTCAAATGAATAAATATATCTTTTAAAAAAATAGTAGCATTAAAAGATCTGCATGGTGTCTTCTTTTAAAAGGGATTAGTTAACAGCAGTTGCTAATTGTTCTATTTATAAGTTTTAAAGTGATACTATGTTATGCCTGGGTGATTATTTGAAAATTCTATAACTACAAGTAAAGATACAAGGTTATGAAACTGCCTGCACAGTTAATTCAGCTTCTTTTTAGATTGTGTCAGAACAAGTGAACAAAAATGAAATGAGTTTAGAAAAGCCTAGTAATTTAAGACAATCTACATGGTCTATACATTGAATTCCAAGCCTGAAAATACTATAATCAGTCAAAAGTTTCTTCACATTCCCTTAGAATATTCAAACATTTACCATGTTAACACATACACCAAAAAAAGTGAAAATGGGAACTAGTAAAGACCACATTTTCTGATCACAATCCATTAACAATGAAAATATTAATAAAGTTTAAAGAAACAAAACTATCGGCCGGCGCCGCGGCTCACTAGGCTAATCCTCCGCCTAGCGGCGCCGGCACACCGGGTTCTAGTCCCGGTCGGGGTGCCGGATTCTGTCCCGGTTGCCCCTCTTCCAGGCCAGCTCTCTGCTGTGGCCAGGGAATGCAGTGGAGGATGGCCCAGGTGCTTGGGCCCTGCACCCCATGGGAGACCAGGAAAAGCACCTGGCTCCTGGCTCCTGCCATCGGACCAGTGCGGTGCGCCTGCCGCAGCGCGCTGGCCGCGGCGGCCATTGGAGGGTGAACCAACGGCAAAGGAAGACTTTTCTCTCTGTCTCTCTCTCTCACTGTCCACTCTGCCTGTCAAAAAAAAAAAAAAAAAGAAAGAAAGAAAACTATCTTCATGACCTGAAAATGTGAAATATTTAATTAAATAATTGTTTATTTTTAACACTACAGAATATTTAAAATGTTGTACATCAGGACCTATGGAAAGAAACCAAATAATTCTCAAAAAAAAATCTTGAACTTAATTGCATAACACCTGGAGAAGAAAAATTTAAAATAAATGCATTAAATGTACCACTCCTGAAGTTAGGAAAATAACATAAAGCTACAGAAAGTAGAAAAATTTATTTTAAGATGATATAAATTGATGAATAAGATAACACCAATATTTTAGGCCTAATAAGCCAAATAAAATTAAGTTGGGGAAAAAAAGCAAAAGCAGATAACCTTTTGATTATCCTAATCACGTAAAGAAAGAAGAGGAAGCACAGGAACACAGACTGAAAAAGAAAATGATAGCAGTGGATAACAGACACTACAACAAACCCTAGGAGGATCCGTGAAGCAGGCACTGGGGACAGTGGATAAGACTGAGTCTCTATAATTTTTGATTCTAGCTTTCTGCTAATGCGCACCCTGAGAGGCAGACGATAGAGCTCAAGGACTTGGTCTGTGCCATCCACATTGGAGATCTGAATTGAGCTCCAGGCTCTTAGCTTCAGTCGGACCTGGCTCCAGCTGTCAAGAGCATTTGTGGAATGAACCAGCAGATGGAAGATTCTCTCTCTCTCTCTCTCTCTCTCTCTCTCTCTCTCTCTCTCTCTTTGTCTCTCTATCTCCCTCTCCTCTGTTTCACTCTCAATCTCACTGTCTCTCAAGCAAATATTTTTTAAAAAAGGGGTCATATAATTCTTTCCAATGATGATACTCTATACCTAGTCATTTTTATTTCACTTTTACGAAGAATTTAATTATTTATTTGAAAGTCAGAATTACAGAGACAGAGGGAGATACACACAGAGAAATGTTCCATCTGCTGGTTCACTCCCCAAATGGCTACAATGGCCAGAGCTGGCCAATCAGAAGCCAGCAGCCAGCTCAATATGTATGTGTGTGTGTGTGTGTGGGTGTGGGTGTGTGTGTGTATATATATAAAATCCTGTTATTTTATCTAGAAGAAAGCAAATATTTTTTCTTGACTCCTTACCTACAACCCTCCACCTTTTTATCTCTTTATATTTTTAGGAAATACCCTTGAACATCTCCTTATACTTGAAATCTCTATTTCTACTCAGTTAATTTTCTCTTGAACTCAATGAAATGGGCTTTTCTCTTAAACTCATTGAAATTTAGCTTTTGCCCACCCTGCTTCACTGAAAATACGCATGAAAGTTATAATACAATAAACACTACACGAATGCTGGAAATACTCAAAGTTGAATTCAATATAGACTTTGTTTCTAAGAAGTTTCTATTTTAAGAGTTATCACATTGCAAGATTACAGGATTACAAACAATTCAGATTTAAAAAATAGACATCACTATCAAAATTAAAATAGCAACCCACAGACGGCCCACAGATTGCTAGTCATGCAATAAGGATTATATAGCTTGACTCTTATTGTTTGAATTGTAGTGCCTGCTTGTGGCAGCAATGAACTTCCCACACCATTGCCTTTAAACTTAACTTCGGCCAATGCAATCCAAGTAGAAGTGCTGCTGTGATCCAAGAAATCATTGGGCACCAATGGACGATTTGCTGATTGCTCTTTTTTCTTCCCCACTGTGTGAAAAAACTCATTTCTCAAATAGGACTGGCATTTTTAGCTGAATCTCAGAATGAAAAAGGCATGTGGAGCAGAGGCACAGCCAAGGTAGCCAATATGGTGCATAAACTAAATACAAAATTGGTTGCTCTACAGCACTGAGATTTGGCATTTGTTGTTATGGCAGCATAATCTAGCAAAAAATAATTGGTCCAGCCCTTTTGAATGGAATCTACAAAGCATAAAATCAAAGAATTCTAAGTTTCTTTCATTTATTTCAAAATATGTCATATCAAATCAAAGTAATGTTATTTTTCTTTGTCTCAACCTTGATAATACAAATAAAGATACATGGATACCCTCATAACTGAAGCTACTTGGAGCCAGAAACAAAATTTTTTCTATTATATTAATTTTCTACTAGTTAATTTAGCTCTTCTATGTTCAACCAGTTAGCTATTTTGAACCTAAATTTTACAAAGAATTTTTCACTGACCACCAAAAGAAGAAATCTTAGAATAAAAGAAAAATAATGTCACCTCATGGCAACTTAATTCTATATATATATATATATATATATATATATATATATATATATCAGAGGTTTTTCCCTTTGTTCCTATGTTCTTTGGCAATCTCTACATTTGTTACTCAAAGAATAGTCCATCAGAGGCATCTGGGAACTTGTTAAAGAGAGACTTTCCCAGGACACACCCTTGATCCACTGAATAAGAATCTGTATTTTAACATTTCCAAATGATTCATAGGCACATTGAAGTTTTACAGGCTGTGATTTATAAAAGAAAATGTTCAGGTGATTTTGATGTGAGAGGTTTTCAGAGTACACTTGAGAAAAATCAATTCAGGTCTGGTTGATTGTTTCTGAACCTCCAGCTCTGTCACACTTAGCACTAGTCATGTGGTCCTGTGAAACTTACTTTTCAAACCTCAGCTTCTCTATGACAGGGATGCAACCAATTTGGCAGGATTATGGAGTTGTATGTAATAACATTCAAAATAGCTCACATTAAGCAGAATAGAGTTTGAAAAAACATCAAGTCTGAAACATGTTAGGAACTCAATAACCAACCACCATTGATATGATGAATGTATATATGAATATTCCAAGGAGAAATAAAAAGGATCATCAGGTTATAGGACAAAATGCTAAAGACACAACTCTCTGCTGGTTTGGGTTACTGCCTTCACCTTTTAATGTTTGATGCTTATTTTTTCTATTTCGGGATTCCTTCTCCCCTGCCATTACCCCACTATCCAAGAGCAAAGAGGCTTCAAGTGGATCAAGTATCTTCTGTTACATTGCTGTTTAAAATAATAATGGCTTTCAGTCATTATAAATACAAGAAATTTCAATGGCACAAAAGAAAATATAAGTAAAAGGCAAATATATTTTCCCCAAGGATCATTATGCTCAGTCTCATTCCCCACTTTTAGTCATCTGTCCTTCCTGTTTTTCTGTTATTTAAAAGTATAGTCAAACAACTCAAGAATAAAAATCAAGAAAACTGTACTTCCTCCTACCTGTCTTCAAACAATCCTGATTTTTAATGAAAGCTATATTTTGCTCTATAGTTACACATAAAGATATCCCTTGTATTTCCTATAGATTAACTTTAAAATTTCAAAAGTGCATTTAAAGTGATTTTTCATGATTGTTTCACAGAACTAAGAAAAATGACTGAACAAATGTCAGAAAATTCCCTTATTGTTTAACTTGTTTTTTCAGTGGAACAGTCAGGTTTTATAATAACCCAAAGGAATCTTAACATGACTACCTGGAGGAGAGTAATATTTTTCAAAAAAAAATATCCTGACCTATTTAACAAAATTCAGCTGTGCGACTGATGGAAAGGAGAAATGGTAGTCAGACGGATGGATGATGGATGTAAATGAGGAAAGGAAAAATAGCACTTTTTGGAAATACTCAATTATATCCATTACTACCCAACTCTAAAAATAACAAAATCACATAGTACACACAAAAAAGAACATACAAATATAGACTTCATATATATAAAGATCAAAAGGCATCTTCATTACAAACTGTCAAATTATTTTAGAAATGAATAAACTGACCTTCAACCAAAATCTCTATGGACAATGTTATTTAAATATGAATTAAAATAAAATCGTTGGATATAGAAAGAAAATATGGCCTTTTTCAGATGCAGTTATTTAGTGCATAGTCCACACAGTGTTATATTTGTATTTTTAGAGTGATTCTATTTGCAATTCCATCACTGAACAGTAATAAATGGATCCATTTAACATAATTAGCACTTACAGATGCATATCTGTGGTCACACTAGAAAAATCTCATAAATCATAAAACATTCAAGAACATCTGGATTTAGTTTTAAAATGAAAGCTACAGATATTTCCAAATGCATCAAGCCATCCTTAATGAGAAGCTATCAAGTCCTAGTGATGTAGTTGATATACCATAAGCAATTACCCTGCTATATCCTACATTATACTTTACAGTGAAATACTCACTTGGATATTGTGAATAGCTTCAGACATGCAGCACAGTTTATTACTGGAGCCTTTTTAAAAAATGGACTCAGGCAAGTGTTTGGCGTAGCAGTTAAGACACGGTTTGTGCCGGCACCGCGGCTCACTAGGCTAATCCTCCACCTTGCGGCGCCGGCACACCGGGTTCTAGTCCCAGTCGGGGCACCGGATTCTGTCCCAGTTGCCCCTCTTCCAGGCCAGCTCTCTACTGTGGCCAGGGAGTGCAGTACAGGATGGCCCAAGTCCTTGGGCCCTGCACCCCATGGGAGACCAGGATAAGTACCTGGCTCCTGCCATCAGATCAGCGCGGTGCGCCGGCTGCAGCACGCCAGCTGCAGTGGCCACTGGAGGGTGAACCAACGGCAAAGGAAGACCTTTCTCTCTGTCTCTCTCTCTCTCACTGTCCACTCTGTCTGTCAAAAAAAAAAAAAAAAAAAGAGAGAGAGAGAGAGAAAGACACGGTTTGTGACACCCATGTCCAATTCCAGAGTGCCTGGATTCAAGTCCTAGCTCTGCTCCTAATTCCAGCTACCTGTTAATACACACCCTGGGAGGCAGCAAGTGATGGCTCAAGTACTTGACTCTGTGCCAACCATGTCAGAGACCTGGGGCACGTGGATAGTGAAACAGTAGAGGCAGATCTAATGTACACACTCTCTTCTCTCCCTCTCCTTTTCTCGCTCTTTCTCTCTCTGTCATTTGCAAATAAATAACATGTTTAAAATAGCCCCAATTGTGGAAGACAGAACAGCCCCAAAGACATCTACTTTCTAATACCTGATTGTGAATGTCACATACATAGCCACTGGGACTTTGCAGATATAATTAAGGTCATGCATCTTGAAAGGGAGAGAGAGTCTAATAACATGAACTCAAGAGTGATAACATTTGTCCTGCTGTCAAAGAAGTATAACAGACAGAAAAGCTGGAGAGGTAAGAAGCAAGAAATAATTCAATGGGCCATTATGGATTTGAAGGGTCAATATATGAGGAACATAGGCAGCTAAAGGAGCTGAGAGAAGTTTCCCAGTAACAGTGTCAGGTAAAGAGGGATGTAAGGTCCCCTACAACTGCAAGGGTTGCATTTCACTAATTTTTTTAACTTTTCTTTAATGAATATAAATTTCCAAAGTACAGCTTATGGATTACAATGGCTCCCCCCCCCCCATAACTTTCCTCCCACCTACAACCCTCCCCTTTCCCACTCCCTCTGCCCTTCCATTCACATCAAGATTCATTTTCAATTCTCTTTATATACAGAAGATCAGTTTAGCATACATTAAGTAAAGATTTCAACAGTTTGCACCCACACAGAAACGCAAAGTGAAAAATACTGTTTGAGTACTACTTATAGCATTAAATCTCAATGTACAGCACATTAAGGACAGAGATCCTACATGAGGAATAAGTGCACAGTGACTCCTGTTGTTGACTTAACAATTTGACACTCTTGTTTATGGCATCAGTAATCACCCTAGGCTCTTGTCATGAGTTGCCAAGGCTATGGAAGCCTTTTAAGTTCACCGACTCTGATCATATTTAAAGGTCGTAGTCAGAGTGGAAGTTCTCTCCTCCTTTCAGAGAAAGGTACCTCCTTCTTTGATGACTTGTTCTTTCCACTGGGATCTCACTCATGGAGATCTTTCATTTAGGTTTTTTTTTTTCTTCCAGAGTATCTTGGCTTTCCATGCCTGAAATACTCTCATGGGCTTTTCAGCTGGATCCACACGCCTTAAGGGCTGATTCTGAGGCCAGAGTGCTGTTTAGGACATCTGCCATCCTATGAGTCTGCTGTGTATCCCACTTCCCATGTTGGATCGTTCTCTCCCTTTTTTATTCTACCAGTTAATATTTGCAGACACTCATCTTGTTTATGTGATCCCTTTGACTCTTAGTCCCATCATTATGATCAATTGTGAACAGAAATTGATCACTTGGAATAGTGAGATGGCATTGGTACATGCCACCTTGATGGGACTGAATTGGAATCCCCTCGTATGTTTCTAACTCTACCTTTTGGGGCAAGTCAGCTTGAGCATGTCCCAAATTGTACATCTCTTCCCTCTCTTATTCCCACTCTTATATTTAACAGGGATCACTTTTCAGTTAAGTTTCAACACTTAAGAATAACTGTGTATTAATTATAGAATTCAACCAATAATATTAAGTAGAACAAACAAAAAAAATACTAGGAGGGATAAAGTATTAAGTTGTTCATCAACAGTCAGGGCAAGGGCTGATCAAGTCACCGTTTCTCATAGTGTCCATTTCACTTCAACAGGTTTCCTTTTTGGTGCTCGGTTAGTTCCTGAATGAGCGTTGAAGCTGATTCATCCTAAGAACTTTCAGAAAAGAATGTAGCCCAGCTGACAACTTGATTTTAGCTCTTTGAAACTCTAAGCAGAGAATTAAGTGCACCCATGCACATCCCCTTTGCATATAAAATCTATTTTACATAGCATGCTCCTATTTTGAATATACCCATTCTTTTTTTTTAAGACAAATTTATTTTATTTGAAAGACAGAGAGGCAGAGGCAAAGAGAGAGAGATTCTTCCATCCACTGGTTCACACTCCAGATGGTCACAATGGCTGGAGCTGTGCCAATCTGAAGCTAGGAGCCAGGAGCTTCTTCCGGGTCTCCCACATGGATGCAGGGACCCAAGGACTTGAGCCATCTTCTGCTGCCTTCTCAGGCCACAGCAGAGAGCTGGATCAGAAGTGGAGCAGCTGAGACTCAAACCGGTGCCCACATGGGATGCCGGCACCACAGGTGGCAGCTTTACCAGCTAAGCTGCAGCGCCAGCCCCGAATATACCCATTCTTAATAATAAATTGAACATGGCTAAATTAAATGAACACTAAGGACTACTTAAATCCAAGTAAGGCTAATATTTCTTGTTTCACAGAACAAACCCTTGAACGAAAATTTATTCTATGTGCTTAAATGAAAAAGCAACTAACCACTATATGTCTGCCATATGCTGGATGATATATTTGAAAATTTGTAAACAATGTTTTATGTAAATGTCATGCTCTTTCAGGCAAATGTTATTACTACTAAATCTGAGTTAATCTAAGAACCATAAGACCGGTGTTTCCCGGGAAATCAATCTGGAAAGCATTAAAAGGGAATGACTCCTTTTAGTGACAGAAAAGAAAAGAAGAAATTTCTGAGTCTTCACAAGATAACTTGTTAGGTGCTAAAACGGTACCCTTCACTGAGAACAAAGAGTCAGCAGAGACTGCTTTTCCAGGGCCAGTGCTGTGGTGCAGCGGGTTAAAGCCCTGGCCTAAAGTGCCGGCATCCCATATAGGCGCCGGTTCTAGCCACGGCTGCCCCTCTTCCGGTCCAGCTCTCTGCTATGACCTGGGAAACAGTGGAGGATGGCCCAGGTGCTTGGGCCCCTGCACCCACTGGGGAGACCAGGAAGAAGCTTCTGGCTCCTGGTTTGAAATTGGCTCAGCTCTGGCAATTGAAGCGGTTTGAGGAGTGAAACAGCAGATGGAAGATTCTCTCTCTCTCTCTCTCTCTCTCTCTCTCTCTCTCCGCCTCTGCCTCTCAGTAACTCTGCCTTTAAAATAAAAAAATAAATCTTAAAAAAAAAAAAAGATTGCTTTCCCACCATCCTTGTCCCGGTTGTGACTGCCACCACTTCCAGGAACAAACACCACTGCTGCTACGCGCCAGGCTCAGCTGAAATACAGCCTTTGCCTCCAGACACCCACACTGGATGCTGCCCTGCCGGCCCAAGGCTGCCTGCTGAAGAATGTGTTCTTCTCTTTCATCCTGCTTTCTTCTTTGCTTGTCTGAACAATCAAAGGAAGGCTATCCCTGGTCGGTTTGGGAGGACTGACGCAGTCACTGTAACTTTCCCATATGTCTTTCCGTTTCTTCACACCACAATATGAAATACTTGAATCTGAAGGCACATCTTTTTTGGTGATCCTTCTTGGTTACATGTATAGACCTCATGTACTCTTCAAAAATGAAGACCCAAAGTACAGAGAGCTTTAAGAGGCTGATATCATTTGAAATCAAAACTTCAAATATCACAGGCAATAATTTTCTTTATACTTTAATGTCTAGAGCAGATTTTAGCGTTCCAACATCCAGAAAAGGCTTCATTTTTGCTTATATCCTTTAACCTTTACTCTTAAAAACATTTTAGTTAATTAAAAATATGTAACTTTGATACAGTATTTAAATTTATATATCAGTATATGAGCATAAGGTGAGTTCAGAAATCAGACTACATTGGTTGGGATTTGACACTTGCTATTTACTATTTTTGCAACCTAGGGAAAACAAATCAATCCCTCTCCAGGTCAGTTTCCTTGCCAGAAGAAAGGGAATAGGGACACTGCCTCTATTTCATCATGTAGCAGCTCAGATTAAGCCTGTTATATGTGTTAAGGCCTTAGCAATGTGTATCGAGTAGAGTAAGATCTGAAACATAAGCTATCAGAAAAGCTAGTGCTTCAGTGATGGGTGGAAAGCTGTTCTAAAAATGTAACGAAAATATGATTAAAAGATGAAAGTCAATTTCAAATCCTATTTCACATTAGAATGGTAGAAATAGAGGTGAGGGGCCGGTGCTGTGGTGTAGTGGGTAAAGCCACCACCTGCAGTGCTGGCATCCCATATGGGTACCAGTTCTAGTCCCAGCTGCTCCTCTGGGCACCTGCACCCACGTGGGCTTTGGATTGGCCCAGCTCCTGGCTGCTGGCTTCAGATTGGCCCAGCTCTGGCTGTTGTGGTCATTTGGGGAGAGAATAGTGGATGGAAGACCTCTCTCTTTCTCTCTCTCTACCTCTTCTTCTCTGTAACTCTGCCTTTCAAATAAATAAATAAATGTAAAAAAATTTAGGTGGATATAACACAAAATTTGACCATTCATCAAGTCAATAGAAGCCTGCATAACTCAGATATTTTTCTTAGAAATCTTATTTAAAGTTTACACATTTTCTGACCAAGGGATCAAATCAAAAGTAAAAACACTGGACTCTGGGATTGAAGATGGTTGAATAAAGAGGTCCTACATTCACTTCTACCAGAGAAGAACCAGAGCCAAAAGGAAAGACCACACTTCCAAGAGACTGCAGGAAAGGTTCAGGAAGGAAGGGATTAAAAACTCAACAGCACAGAAACTCTGAGACAGCAGACACAGGAACAAGCATAAGGCAGCTCCTCTACCAGCTCTCTGCTGGGGGACACCATCTTGCTGGGGAAGAGTGACGCAGAAAGCTCTGTGAACCATGCCATTACCACAGACCGGAAGTCTTAACTACAGGAGATTCCACAGTGCTCACTGGCTTTCCATCTGGTCTAGAAGGCTGACTGAGATAGGGGCAACGGCTTTGCACTAAAGACCCAGGCACATCGCCTCCTCGCCTCCCCCAAAGCCACACACCAAAGCTTCTGAGGTTTACCTCTGATATTCACCACTCTGTTTTACGGGACAGCAAGCAGCCCTGTGGCTACCAGAGCTGCCAGAGCCACAGTCACCTTGCTTCACAGGGAAGAGAGCAGGTCCCTCTACACGCTGTAGCTGCAGGATGCTGGACAGAAGCCCTGGAGCCAGGCTCTCTCAGTCCGTGCCATCTCAGAAAGCTCCCCGCTGCTTGCTGGTGTTTGGAGCAGCAGCAGCTGATACCCAAGTCAAGAGGACAAGTCCTAAGGAAGTCCTCATTTGCATCTCTTACAAAGTATGCTGGGTGGTGAGGGTATGAACCCCAGCGTCACCCTCCCATGCCCTGTGGGAACTGGGGGCAGTTCTTTCTGTGTCCTCTGGCTCTAGGACTGTCACTGTTAGTGCTGCAATCCCTGGAGGAGTTCATACCCATTGATGGGGCCCAGAAGGCCCTATCGGCATTCCTCTGCTTTAGCCTGGCAGCTGCCAGTCCATAATACCCAAAGATCTAGTTAGGGATCCCACTGCATCCCACAGCTCTGGGACTGTGACTGTTGATTCTATCAGTCCCAGGTACACTTGCAGTCCACTCTGGGGCATGGAGAATGTCCTGTCTTCATTCCTCCGGTAAAGATCCACACCTAATACTATATAACCCCAAGTATAATGTTTGCTCATTGGGTGGAAACCAGGTCAGGTTCCCTACGAGTTCTGAACCTCTAGGACTGTGACTGCTGAAGCTATATTTCAGAATTACCTTTTATCCTAAGTTTATCCTGAGGATCTGGGTAATCACTCCACTGCATCTTGTGGCTCCGAGTCTGTAAATGTTTGTTCTACAAGTCCCAGGGACATCTGTGCTCAATCGTATGGCCTGGGGAAGACACTATCTGTGTTCCTTGTGCCAGGCTTTTCCTACAAGTGTGCACTATTTGGCATGATGTGTGGTCACTCTTTGGGACCTGAGTAAGATACTGCTCAAGTCTTGCTACTCTAAGACTGTGACTGTTCGAGATTTTTGGAGATATATTTCATAGAGTCAGTTGAATTCTCTCTATGGGTCTTACAGGGACCCTATCTTCAATCCACTGTTCCAGACCCATGTCTCCCAGTGCACAATCCCCAGCATAGCCTGAACATGAGACACGAGACCTGGGTGAGCTCTCCACTGCACCCTACAGCTCTGTGACAATGATTCTTGGCTCTGTAAGGCCTTGAACCATGTGAGCTTGCCCTATGGAATATGGGGAATGCTCGAACTCCACTGTCTGCTGCAGACCCATGATCACTAAGGGCACACTCCCCAGCATAACCTATATGTCTCCTCTGGGACCTGAACATGATACCTTTCCTGTCCTGCAGGCCCAAGATTGTGGCCATTAGTCTTGTATTCATCAGAGTCATCAGAACCCATCCTACACGACCTAGCTGTTGCTACCTGCGTTCCATTCTTCCAGGCCCACACCTGCCAATGCACAATACCCAGCATAACCTTAGTTATCCTGTGGGACCAAGTCGAGGTACTGTTTACTTCCTGTGCTGATACTAGGGATTCTAGTGTGATAAGCACCAGTATCACCCATGCTCAACCCACAGGATCTAGGAAAGTTCCCTTCCACATCACGCAGTTCCAGCCCCACAGATATTGGGGCCACCAACCTCAGAATTATGTTTGCTGTCAGGATAATGAGACAGCTCCTTCTGTATCCCACAGTGCCAGGAACACGGCTACTTCCATAAAATATCCTAGTGTGACTGACACCCAACTCTCTGCGACCTGATGAATACCTTTGAAAGATCACATCTACTTCATGGTCATACTATTATCTGATGAACTGCTGCAGATTAGATAACCGGCAATCATAGACACGGCTGACAATTATTACAGCTGAAGAAGCTTACTCATGGTCACACTTGGCTCACCTAGAACCAAATACAAAGAGCAATTACTAATCTGATAGCTTGCATTCCTTCTAAACAAAAAAGTCTTTTCTAATGAATATGAATCCATAGACAAAACAGTTATACCAGATGTGCAACCATCAATGTAAGAGACACAGGAGTCATGAAGAATCAAGACAGCATGGCACTGCAAAAAGAACACAATGGTTCCCAGAAATAGATCCTGCTTGAAAACAAATCTATGAAATGCCTGAAAAAAAATTCAAAATAGGATCTTGGGACTGACGTTGTGGTGTAGTTTTGGGTAAAGCCACCGTCTGCAAATGCCAGCATTCCATATGGGCATTGTTTCATGTCTGGATGCTCTACTGCCAATCCAGCTCTCTGTTAATGGCCTGAGAAAAGCAGCTGAAGATGGCCCAAGTGTTTGGGTCCCTGCCACTCATGTGGAAGACACAGATGAAACTCCTAGCTCCAGGCTTCAGCCTGACCCATCGCTGGCCATTGAAGCCATCTGTGGAGTGAACCAGCAGATGAAAGGTCTCACTCTGTCTCACTGTCTCCCTCTCTAACTTTGACCTTCAAAATAAATAACAAATCTTTCTAAAAAGAGAGTGATCCTTTGGAAATTCATGAGATGCAAGTGAATGCACCATTTTAAAAATGAAGAAAACAATGATGGTATTAATAAGAAATTCAAAAGAGGTAGAAATCGTTGAAATCACCAAAAATTTTGTGTTGCAAAGTTTAATTTATGAAATAAAAATACAATTAAATTTCAACAAAATAATAAGCAAGTAGAAGAAAAAATTTCTGATTTTGAGATCAAGACTTTTGAAATAACCCAATCAGACAAAAATAAAGAGGAAAGATTTTAAAAGAAATAAGAATGCCTATGAGACATGTGGGATATTATTAAATGAACAAATGCTCATGCTATAGGGATGCCCAAAGGAGAAGAGAAGTGTCATTGAGGATTTATTTAATAAAATAGTAGTTAAAAATTATCATTTCTTGAACGAGATATGGCCATCCAAATACAGGAAGTTCAAAGTGAATTGAAATGCAAAAAGGAAGTCAAAACATCCAAATGTGCAGATGACATGATTTTGTGCATAGAAAAACCAAAACACTCCACCACAAACTTTTAGAACTGATAAACCAATTCAATAGAGGTGCAGGATACAAAAACAAAATACAAAAGACAATAGTATATTTATACACCAATAATGATCTTGCTGAAAGGGAAACAAAGAAAGCAATCCCATTTGCAAAAACTACCAAAAAATTAAATACTTAGTAATAAATTTAACCAAATAAGTGAAACACCAAGCACTGTTGAAAGCAATCACCCAGGATACAAGAAAATGGAACAATATTCTTTGCACACAAATTCAAAGAATTCATTTTTTTAAAGATTTATTTATTTATTCAAGAAGCAGAGTTACAGAAAGATAGAGAGAGAGAGAGAGAGAGAGACAGAGAGAGAGGTCTCATATCCACTAGTTCACTCCCCAGATGGCTACAATGGCCGGAGCTGTGCTGATCTGAAGCCAGTAGCCAGAAGCTTCTTTCAGGTCTCTCACATGAGTGCAAGGGCCCAACGACTTGGGCCATCCTCCACTGCTTTCCTAAGCCATAGCAGAGAGCTGATCAGAAGTGGAGCAGCTGGGACACAACAACTGCCCATATGTGATGCTGGTGCTGCAGCGCTAGCCCCATCCACATTGTTTAAATATCCATGCTACCTAAAGTGATCTACAGATTTAATGCAATCCCTATCAAAATGTCTATGACATTTTTTAAAAAAACTAGAAAAATTCCAAAAAATTCATACAGAATTACAAAAGACCCATAATAGCCAAAGTGATCTTATGTAAGTAAATAAATATACCTGAAGGCATCACAATACCTGATTTTAAAGCTTACTACGAAGCTATACTAATAAAAAGGGCATGGTACTGGCATAAGGACTGAAGAGAACCCAGAAATTTATTCATGTACACATCCAGCCAACTAATTTTTGACAAAGGTGTCAAGAAAAACATGCATTGGAGAAAAGGTGGTCTCTTCAATAAATGGCACTGGCAAAACTGGATTTACATATGCAGAAGAATTAAATAAGATCCCTGTCTCTCATTATACACAAAAGTCAACCACAGATTGGTCAAAGACCTAAATGTAAGATCTGAAATTATGAAATTTATAGAAGAAAATACAGGGGAAACACTTAAGACATTGGTATATGCAGTTATAGTTTTATAAGATCCCAAAAGCAAAGGGAACAAAAGCAAAATTAGACAAGTAGGATAACATCAAACTCAGAAACTTCTACACAAAAATGAATATAATAAAGTGAAGAGACAGCCAACAATGGTAGAAAATGTTTGCAAACTAGCTACTCAACAAAGGATTAATACACACACACTATATCAGGAACTCAAAAAACTTAACAAAAATCAACTTACCCAGTTAAGAAAGGGACAAGGGGAATGAACAGACAGTTCTCAAAAAGAAAAATACAAAGGGCTAACAATATATGAAGAAATCCTCAAACAATTAATCAGGAGAGAAATGTAAATAAAAACTTGTAATATGAGCTCACCCCCATTAGAAAGGCTATTATAAAAAAAGACAATAACAAATGCTGGTGAGGGTGTGGAGAAAGGGGAACTCCTATACATTGTTGATGGAAATGTAAATTAGTACAGTTATTATAGATAACAGTATAGAGATTTCTCAAAAAACTAGAAATAGAACTACCAGGTGACACAAAAATCCTACTACTGGTTATATATCAAAAAGACATGACATCCGACAGAAATGAAGTCAGCATATGAAAGAGTTATTTGCATCTAGATGTTTGTTGAGCTCAATTTACAACAGCTAAGACATAGAATCAACCCAGATGTCCATCAACTAATGAATGAGTACAGAAAATGTGGTATATATAAAAAATGGAATACTACTCAGCCATAAAAAATAATTAAATACTGTCTTTTGTGAAAAACAAATGCAACTGGACACTATTATGCTTAGTGAAATAACCCAGTCTAAAAAAGACAAATATATGTTCCTCTGATATGTGGTGATAAATATAGATTGCAAAAATGTGTAAGAATGAAACTAACATTTTATAATTTGATTATTGCTTTAGCCCTTATCTATACTCATGTGGAAAACTGATCTTTCTTCTTTTTACTTGTTGAATATTATGGTTAGTGGTACCTTACGCCTGTAGTCATAAAGTAAATCGAAATTACATTATTTGAAAAAAAATCAAAGAAACTAAAAGAAAGGAAAGAATGGAAAGGGATTGAGGGAGGGAAGGCAGTATGGTTATCCTGGAATTCTATTTATGAAGTATATGAAGTCTGTTCTCTTTATATTAATAAAAATTAACAAGAAGATATGACACCATTGTATCAGAGGGATATCTGCTCTACAAAGTTTATTGAAGCACTGTTCACAAAAGCTGAGATGTGGAATCATCCTAGCTTTCTATCATGAGAAGAATGGATAAACAAAATGTGGTGTATTTACACACTGGGAAAGTTTCTTAGCCTTAAAAAAGAAAAAAGAATGAAATCCTGTCTTTTGCAGAAAAATTGATGGAACTGGAAAATATCATTTTAACTGAAATAATCCAGACAAAGACAAATACCACATGTTCTCCCACATATGTGAAAGTTCAAAATGAAAAAAAAAAAAAAGCTTAAAACTTTAACCTGAACACAGAATGGTGATTACCAGAGCCTGGGAGTGTTTTAGAGAGGCAGTTTGCACAATGAGCACCAAATTAGAGTTCAATCAAAGGAATAAGTTCCTAGAGTTACATAGCATAGGGCTGATACTATAGTTGGCAATAATCTAGCATATTTTGAATGAACAAAAGAAAGAAGTTAAACCTCCAAGAACAGAGTAATTTCAAAGATGAGAAAAAGTTAGTTACCTATTCCTATCAGTGCACATTGTATATATGAAGTGAAACCTCTCTGTAGCCCAAAGATATGTACAATTGTGAAAAATTTTTCCAAAAGCAAAACATAAAATGAGTAGGTGGTGGAAAGCAAGAGTAATACAATCATTCAAGCAAATTAAATTGAATTGAAAACTATATACACCATGGAATTAAAGGAATTGCTTTCATGACTCAGGATGATACAATATTTGAAGATGATAACCAGTGTATTGATTAACAAATGTGTCTTCTCATTCAAATACACTGATTTCATTGTTCTTTTTCAATTTCCATCATACCTACACCATATTGCATTACTTCTATCACATATCAATTTAAATATTGGTTTAATCACTAGTCACTTCAAATAAGCTGAGAATCCCTCAAATGGAGAGGTGTTTTTCATTTGTCTTTTTCATTTCTGTAAGTCCAGTGCAATGTCACCAAGACAGCCTAGATGTCCACCATTTTTTTTTCTCACAAACTAGACACATGGCTACTACATATGTGTTTTATTAAAATCTTCTGGTTAGGGCTGCATATATTCTGAAAATATGTAAGATTCTGGAAGGCAGGAATGTAGTGTCTGGGAGCTAGAAGATGATGGTATGAGTGCATGACCCATGATACCACTGGATTCTATGTCAGGGTGCACACTGTTTAAATCTCAAAATGTCGTGTAAGATGACAGATGGTCCCCCACCACGCCTGGGGAGATCATAATTTCTCTTTAACTCCAGGTGAACTTGTTCAAACAAGTGAACTGTAGATAAAATCAGGTTCAGCCCTGCATTAATATTTTCAGGAGATGTGGCCATACTTTTTTTTTTTTTTTTTTTTTTTTTTGACAGGCAGAGTGGACAGTGAGAGAGAGACAGAGAGAGAAAGGTCTTCCTTTTGCCGTTGGTTCACCCTCCAATGGCCGCCGCTGCAGCCGGCGCACCGCGCTGCTCCGATGGCAGGAGCCAGAATCCAGGTGCTTTTTCCTGGTCTCCCATGGGGTGCAGGGCCCAAGCACCTGGGCCATCCTCCACTGCACTCCCTGGCCACAGCAGAGAGCTGGCCTGGAAGAGGGGCAACCGGGACAGAATCCGTCGCCCCGACCGGGACTAGAACCCGGTGTGCCGGCGCCGCAAGGTGGAGGATTAGCCTATTGAGCCACGGCGCCGGCTCAATGTGGCCATACTTATGTAAGACGGAATCTCTACACTTAGAAGGGTTATATCGCATTTGGAGAAAAAAGTTTATCAATCACACAGAGCAAGACAGCGTGAATAGACATTTAACTCATAGTTTAAGTTACGAGATAAAGAGCGGAGAATATGAAGGGGGAGAGAAACGTATTAGAAATCAGATTTTAAAATATAAAAAGATGCTTAGTAATTTATTTTCTAGATTAGTGTTCTACCAATCTGAGTATTTAAATTATCCATGGTAATTGTTAATATATGAAATATAATTTTTTTTAAACTTTTATTTAATGCATATAAATTTCCAAAGTACGACTTATGGATTACAATGGCTTCCCCCCCATACCGTCCCTCCCACCCACAACCCTCCCCTTTCCCACTCCCTCTCCCCTTCCATTCACATCAAGATTCATTTTCGATTATCTTAATATACAGAAGATCAGCTTGGTATACATTAAGTATGGATTTCAACAGTTTGCTCCCACACAGAAACATAAAGTGAAAAATAATAGATGATTTTTTTAAATGATGATGAAATCAGAGCAGACCTATTGTCATGTTTAATCCCAGTGAGAGTCAAGTTGGGAATTGATAATTTCTTTTTTTTTTTTTTTACAGAGGATCAGTTTAGTATGCATTAAGTAAGGATTTCAACAGTTTGCACCCCCATAGAAACACAAAGTGAAATATATTGTTTGAGTACTCGTTATAGCATTAAATCTCAATGTACAGCACATTAAGGATAGAGATCCTACATGAGGAGTAAGTGCACAGTGACTCCTGTTGTTGACTTTACCAATTGACACTCCTGTCTATGGCATCAGTAACCTCCCTATGCTCCAGTCATGAGTTTCCAAGGCTATGGAAGCCCTCTGAGTTCTCCGACTCTTATCTTGTTCAGACAAGGTCATAGTCAAAGTGGAGGTTCTCTCCTCCCTTCAGAGAAAGGTACCTCCTTCTTTGATGACCTGTTCTTTCCACTGGGATCTCGCTCGCAGAGATCTTTTGCCAGAGTGTCTTGGCTTTCCATGCCTGAAATACTCTCATGAGCTTTTCAGCCAGCTCCGAATGCCTTTAGGGCTGATTCTGAGGCCAGAGTGCTATTTAGGACATCTGCCATTCTATGAGTCTGCTGAGTATCTCACTTCCCATGTTGGATCACTCTCCCCTTTATTTACTCCATCAGTTAGCGTTAGCAGGTACTAGACTTGTCTATGTGCTCCCTTTGACTCCCAGTCCCTCCACCATGACCAACTGTGAACTGAAACTGATCACCTGGAACAGTGAGATGGCATTGGTACATATATATATATGAAATATAATTTTTAAAAAAGTTATTATAAACAGTGAATTGAATTTTTCAATAAAGTTTGTGATACACACTCTACATAATCAAGAACCAAATGATGTTTTCTGAAACCAAGTTAATTAAGAATTTGCATATAATAAATTTGCATGCTTTAAGTGTACAAAGCCATGATGTTAATACGTGTACAGAGTTGTGTAAACTGGTTTTAGAACTTTTCCATCACTCCTTAGAATATCCCTCAGGCCCATTTGCAGAGAGGGCATTTTCATGTGCTTACTGACATCCAATAAGCATCAGTTATGAAATAGCTATTCAAATCATTCACCCATTTATAATGGGATCATCTGCTTATTGACTTATGAGGGTACTTTACATATTTTGAATTCAAGTCCTCTAGATATACAGTTTGAAAATATTTTCTCCTAGTTGTCCTTGTATTTTCATTTTTAGTATTATTTTTTGAAGTACAAAAGATTTTGCTTGAGGGAGTCCAATTTGTGAATAAGTTTGTAGACTGTCTTTTTGTGATATATATCTTAGAAATAGTTGCCTAATCCAAGGCCTCAAAGATTTTCTTCTACTTTTTCATCTAAAATACATATAATTTTGCTCTTACATTTAGGTTCATAAGTCATTTTGAATTAAGTTTTGTGAATGATATGTGGTAAGGCTTCATATCAAGCTGTATCTGAATATTCAATTACCCTAGTAACTTGTGGAAAAACTATCCTTTCCACATTCAATCATATTTGTTAAAAATCAATTCACAAACATCTAAAGGTCTATTATTAGACTATTGTTTCTTGTCATTGTGTTTGTTGTTTTTTATCTCGTTGTCTCTCCGTAAGTTAACCTGGATGCTGCACTTTTAGAGCAAGTTCTGAAATGAGGATTTTCCTTGAATGGATGCAGTATTTGCTTTAGCCATTTACTGCCTGAGGAGCACTCATGCTGCTTCCACTGCTCTACTATGAATAATACAGCTTGGAAACTTTGTGAACAAGCTGTACATAATGCCATTGTTTTTTTAAAAAGATTTATTTATTTAACTTTTGATTTGAAAGGCAGAGTTAAAGAGAGAGAGAGAGGCAGAGAGAGAGAGAGACAGAGAGACAGAAAGAGAGAGAGAGAGAGAATCTTCCATCTGCTGGTTTATTCCCCAAATGACTGCAATGGCTAGAGCTGAGCCAGACCGAAGCCAGGAGCCAAGAGCCTCTTCAAGGTCTCCCATGTGGGTGTAGAGGCCCAAGGACTTGGGCCATCTTCTACTGCTTTCCCAGGCCATAGCAGAGAGCTGGGTCAGAAGTGGAGCAACAGGGAATCCCAAAAGGGATGCCAGCGCTGCAGGCAGTGGCTTACCATAGCACTGGCCCCTATTGATCTTTTTTTTAAAGATATATTTACTTATTTGAAAGGCAGAGTATCAGAGAGAGGCAGAAAGGGGCAGAAGGAGAGAGGGAGAGATATCTTCAATTTTCTGGTACACTCCTCAAAGGGCCCCAAAGGCTTGGGTTGGATCAGGCCAAACCAGGGGCCTGAAACTTTGTCCAGGTCTGCCAAACAGGTGGTAGGAGCCCAAGAAATGGAGCCATCTTCTGTTGCTTTCCCAGGTGCATTAGCAGAGGGCTCAATCAGAAGTGGAGCAGCCAGGACTTGAACCAGCCCTCCAATATGGCATGATGGCATTGCAATCATTTGGTTTAACATGCTGTGCCACAACACTGGCCCTTGTCAATCTCTTTCAAGACTGTAAATTCTTGTAGACATGGAAACCTTTTTAGAAAGCGAGTAATACAGATTTACATTTCCTTGTATATTCTTAATTTTATCATTTATTGAGAAGAGAGAAAGAGTGATTGATACCACAAATGCCCACTATAGCCAGAGCTCAGCCAAGTCAGAGCCAGGAGCTGGGAATCAATATGGGTCTCCCACGGAGATGGCAGGGACTCAATCACCTGATTCATCAGCTGCTGCCTCCACAGTCTGCATTAGCAGGAAGCCGGAATCAGAACAGTGCCAGGACTGGAACCCACACAAGCTAATATGGGAGGGAAGCACCCAATTGGTCTCTTAACCAATGCACCAAACGCCTGCCTCAGATGTCCCTTTTCAATACATGACTTTGTAAATGTGAGGAGGATGAATCAAAAGGAAAATACTAGAAGAAAAGACATTATTTTTCAGCCCTGTTAAAAACATTTACTGACATGGAGAATCCCAGCAGGAACATCTAACTAGACAGGACTACATCAGAAAATGAATTAATAAAGATATTTGCTTAGTTTTTAATAGAAATTGACATGTTTAGTTTAATAAATTGGTTTAAGCATTCTTTTTAATTATATACATGGATTGTACTCCTGAAAGCTGACTTCTATTTCTGATAATGCAGGACTGCATCATTGGTACTAGGTCTGTTGGTAAAAGCAACAAGAAAAATGTGGATACTTTTTAGCACATTCACTTGTGAACTAAGCAGAAAAAAGTAATGAAGATTTGAGAGTTAAGTGTCTGAGGAAAAGACCTGAGGCATTTAATCATGCTTTTTCTGTGTAGATAGTTGGGGTCAGCTTATCACTTGTGGCAGGGTTCATGGAGATAGAAGAAGAGGAGAGTCAAGTCCTGACAAGATGGAGTGGCCTGGTTTAATCCTCCTCACTTCACTCCCTAGGAGTTAAGATTTCTAAGGACTGCACCTTTGTGGGAATCATCCCAGGATGACAACTCTACCATGGGGTGATTAAGTTGACTGAGGATCACTACTTTCCTAAGTATCTCTCCGAAATCAATGTTCTCTCTGAAGTAAGACAGTATTGTCCAAAAATAAAAATGACTTCCACTAGCAACCTCTCAAATTAAATGACTGCCACATAGTCAAAAACATGCACATGAGATGACAAGACAAAGAGTCAACAAGCAGGTTAAAGGTCCTTCAAACACTGAAGTTTATCTGAAATACTTAACAGTTATTATGTTTTTAATGTTCACAATGAGGAAATAGAAAATGTAAAAACAGAATCATTGGAAACTAAGGAATTTAAAAATTATGTAATCACAACCAAGAACCAAACAAGTGGGTTCAAGAGCAAAAGTATAAAAAATAAAATTACAAATAAATCATAGAGAAGGGATAGAAGATGCCAAAGAAAGGGTAAGAGCAACAGATGATAAAATGAGAAGTAAATAGAACATAGAATTCCAAAATGAGTGGAGCAACCAATATGACAGACACGATATTTAAAGAAATGTATGAAATTTTTCCAAAGTAATAAAATCATAACATCAATAAACTCTATGAATACCAAGTAAGGAAAATGAAAAGAAATATGTTTGAAACACATCATTGTAAAATTTTTAAAAAATAAATTTTTAAAATAGTCAAAGAAAAACAAAAACGAAAGGACAATTTATTTTTGAAGAAGCAACAATTTCCTTGATAGCAATGATAAATGTCAGAATAAAATTAAATGATCAATGCCAAAAGAAAATAACTGCTAACCTAACATTCTCTCCCCACTGCAAATATTCTTCCAGAATAATGTAGAAATAAAACATTTTCTGAAAATTTTAAGCTTACATATTAATCATCTGTAGATATACACTGAAGGAAATATTGCTATTATCTTTGAGATATAAGAAAAATATTCCCAGATGGAAGATTTGAGATTCAGAAAGAATTACCAGTATCAAAAGCAGTGAATATGCAACTAAATCTAAGGGAAGTCTACTTAAATAAAGCTACAGGAATAGCTTACTTCACATCACACATAATAGATATAAGACAGGAAACAACATATTAACAGTGCAATTTGTTGATTATTACATTGCAAGTCGTAGTTTAATTCTCCTAAGAATAGCAGAAGTGCAAAGTTTCTAAAGTTCTAGAGGATAAAGTTTAATAATAAGAAACTATGCAGGCTGGTGCCGTGGCTCAATAGGCTAATCCTCTGCCTGCGGCGCCAGCACACCGGGTTCTAGTTCCGGTCAGGGTGCCGGATTCTGTCCCGGTTGCTCCTCTTCCAGGCCAGCTCTCTGCTGTGGCCAGGGAGTGCAGTGGAGGATGGCCCAGGCCCTTGGGCCCTGCACCCGCATGGGAGACCAGGAGAAGCACCTGGCTCCTGGCTTCGGATCAACAGGTGCACCGGTTGCGGTGGCCATTGGAGGGCGAACCAACGGCAAAGGAAGACCTTTCTCTCTGTCTCTCTCTCTCACTGTGCACTCTGCCTGCCAAAAAAAAAAAAAAAAAAAAAAAAAAAGAAAGAAACTATGCAATCACTTCAAAGGGAACTATTAAAGGTTAATACAAAGAATACAGGATAGAAAGTATTTTGCAAATTAAGATTAAGCATGAATATACATGTAATGCCAAAAATATGAAGACACCAAATAATTAAGAGAAAGACTGTTGGATTACATAAGAAAATAAAATGAAGAGGGGCCAGCACTGCGGCATATCAGGTAAAGCTGCTGCCTGTAGCACCAGCATCTCATATGAGCACCAGTTCGAGTCCTGGCTGCTCCACTTTGGATCCAGCTCAGTGCTAATGTGCCCGAGTAAACACTAGAAGATGGTCTCCTGCATGCAAGTGGGAGACCCAGATGAAACTGCGGGCTCCTGGCCCAACTCTGGCCATTGTGGCCATTTGAGGAGTGAATGAGTGGATGGAAGATCTCTCTCTTTCTCTACCTCCTCTTCTCTGTGACTGACTTTCAAATAAATGTATTTTTTAAAAATAAAAATTTTAAAAAATCAAGAAACTACTTGCTATTTTTGGGAAACATATGTATGTCTGTGTATATATATATATATATGGGTGTCTGTATATATATATACATATATATATACATATATACACATATAAAACACAAACATATTGAAACACAGAAGTACAACAAACATATCTACACACAACAAACTTACCGAAAATAGAAGTACAAAATGCTACCTTATATAAATATTAATGAAAAGGAAATTTGCTGTACTACTAATAATAGTAATAATAAGATAGGACAAAGTAGAATTTAAAGGAAAAATACATCTCCAGAATAAATGTGGACACTTTAGGATGATAGAAGGCTCAATTGGCTATGAAGTTATAATAATGATAAAATTCAATGAAACTAACAGCAACCTCAAAAATATGTCAGAATGCTTGACTCACTGTCTGCTGCCTCCCAGGTTGCACATCATCAGGAAACTAGACTCAAGACTGAAGCTGGACTCAACGCTAGGCACTCTGTGGGATGTGGTCACTCCAATCAGTGTCCTATCCTCTGGGCCAGACACCCATCCCCAAACTTATAATCAAACCAACACAGAAATTAAACATGAAAATTAAATTATAGCTTTAGAAAACAAATCAAATTTATTTAAGGCTAACAAAATGTTATTTAAGAAGTAGCAAATTTTCTATAAAAATGCTAATCAATAACTTTCTTCTACCTCAAGCAACATCAGTTGCTATGGACTCTATTGCAATAATAGAATGGGTCAGATTATTTTAACATTTTTATGTGTTTGTTTATTTCTTTAAGTGGAAGAGAGAGCTAGGACTAGAGAGAGCACTCCTATCTACTATCTTACACCTCAGTATCTCCAACAGCATGAACAGGGCTAGGCCAAATCTAGGAGCAGGGAACTTGATTCAGTTCTCCCATACAGGGACTCAATTATGTGAACCATCACTTGTTGCCTCCCAGGATCTGCATTAACAGAAAACTAGAACCAGAAGTGGATCCAAGGCTTGAACCCAGGTACTCTGTGCTATGCAGGTATCTTAACACATGTCTTAACCAATAGGCCAAACTCTCACCCCAACTAACAATTTTTAAAATGATATTTTAAAAGTATTATTCAATAATGTTTCCCAACTATATGAGATAAAATACCTCCTTTATCTTACAAATATCTCTTAGTCAAGGCAAACTTTCAAATTAATTAGCACTACTTTTAAAATTTCAACAGATTAATCAGTAGTCAGCAAAAAATAAATGCAGTTTATAAACTCTCACAAGATATATAAAAAAGATGTTAAATCACAATATTGTGTATATCTTAGTTGAAGTAAGGTAGCTTAAAAAAAAAAAGCTGATATAGTAAGAATCATAGAAACAAATTATCCAGGAAAATGAGTCCACTGTAGAACAATGTAGTGTTAGATTCCAATCACATCCATTCTGGAAAAATTTCCTCTCACTAACATTAAGATTAACATGGTCAGGGCTCGTGTTTGGTGCCGTGGGTTAGGCTGCTGCCTGCTATGCTGGCATCCCACAAGGAGGCTCTGGTTCAAGTCCCAGCTGTTGTGCCTCTGCCCCAGCTTCCTGCTCATCACCTGAGAGGGCAGCTGAGGATGGCTCACATGCTGGAACCCTGCCACCTGCGGGAGAGACCAAGATGGATCTCCTGGCTCCTGGCTCCTGGCTGCTGTGCTCATTGGAAAGTGAACCAGTGCTTGCTCCCTCCCTGTGGCACTCCACCTTCCACAATATACCTTAGGAATAACTCAATCTTTATACCTGCTTTTGAAGGCAACCCGAGGCCTCCTGATCACCACCTAGGAAGAAACAGTGGCCAGGAGCCAAGAGCAACGAGATTTGTTTTCACCTACTTCAATTTCCAGGGTCAAGAATCTCAGTTTTTTTATGAAGCAAAAGGTGATCTTAAAAATTTATTTGAGGGAAGACTCATCGTAATTCAGGGCCCAAGGGAGAAATTCCCCATTATTCAGCATCTTGCTCAATAAATTGTCATCTCTGAGGGAAATTAAGAGATCCTTATTTAAAAAAAAAAAAATCATTAGAGTCACAAAAAGGACTTTGTAATATGAAAGGTAATTTAAAATTTCAGAGAGTCATTTAGCCTAGCAATTAAGATTCTAGCTGGGATGCACAAGTCCTGTGTCAGAGTTCCTGTGTTCAATTCCTGGCTCTGGCTCCTGGAAAGCAGTGGTGATGGCTCAAGTAATTGGATATCTGCCATTTGCACTGGGTTCCTATCTCCTGACTTTAGTCTGGCCTAGTTCCAGCTACTGCAGGCATTCAAAGTGCATACCAGTAGATGGGAACTCTCACTCTCACTTCATGTCTCTCAGTAAACAAATAAGTGAATGAGCTTTTTAAAAATCCAACTCCTGCAGCCAGTATAATGGTGCAGTGGGTTAAGCTGCTGTTTGTGAAAACAGCATCCTAGATTGGAGTCCTAGTTTGAGTCCTGTCTGCTTTGCTTCCAATGCAGCTCCCTGCTAATGTGCCTGGGAAAGCAGTAGAAGATGGTCCAGGTGTTTGAGCTCCTGCCACCTACGTGGGAGAACTGGATAGGGTTTCTGGCTCCTGGCTCCAGCCCTGGCTGTAACAGCCATTTGTAGAGTGAACCACCAGATGGAAGATCTCTTTCTCTCTTTGCCTCTCCCTCTCTCTTTGTTACTCCACCTTTCGAATAAATAAATAAATAATTTTTGAAAAGTATTTTTAAAATTACTTTAAAATAGAAAAAAAACACAACAGATTAGAACAAAGTAGAATTCCCTCTTTTGTATATGTAAGGAAACAGAAACCTCAGAAATTTGATAGTTTTCCAGTGTCAGGGTTTTGGCAAAGCCAATACTAAAATCTCAATATTCATACTGTTTTTCCTATAAAAGGGATCTAACAAACTATGAAGTATGCTCAGTATATAAAAAGTCAAATTTATGGTCTCATACATATCAATATTTTGGGCCCTTGAATAATTGTATTCAGTAAATACTCATTCTAATAATCATTTCACATTCCATTAATTATAATTTTGTTTGCCTTATTAAACTTCAGAGTAGTCACAAGAGATGTTTTCAATGACCCCTGTCTCATAAAGAAGCTTCCTAGAGAAGTTTAATATTTCTTTTAAACTAGGCGAAAAAAAAATGAGATGAGGGACATAGCTAAGAGTAAAACAAAAGTATAGCATTGGTGAAATCTTACCACTTACCGATTGTGTAATATTGAACAAGTTACTTAGCCTCTCTATGTCTAGTTTCATCATCTATAAAATGGGAATAATAATGGTAACAGCTATTTTGGAATATTTTAAATATTAATTGAGATGATACCTCTAATAAGTTGAATTAATGAGCTGGATTCAGTAATCAAAATTACATCTCCATGGATTCCCTAAACTGAAAAAAATTATTCCAAACAAAATTTCACTCAGATTTCTTAGCTTTTCTGCTATGCTTTGATACAAATTCTCTGCCCTTTTGTTTTGTAAGTGAAAAGTCTAGTGTACACTAATAGTTTCATGTTTTTAGCTCAACAGAGAATTATGAAACACACAATAACCCAAGCTCCTAACTACCTCAAACTCCCCCCAGCACCTCACACACAGACTCAGTCCAGTCTTGCCTCCAGCTTTGAAGTCTGCATGGAGGACTAGGGCATGGTGTTCGCTCTGGATTTTGGCTTCACCCACAGCAATGGCTCCTGACCACTCCAGAGTGAGGACTGGAGAAGAGGAAGTGGGGGAGCAGGCCACAGTGACACATGGCTGATTCACAGTGATTCCCATGCTCTGTACCACAAGCATATAGTCAATAATCCTTTTTCTCTTGGGGTGCATGTGTGGCTTTCTCAAAGAGCCTCTCTTCAGGTTCTTTTCCAGTTTACTTGATTTGCTCTCATTCTCTTCTCTGGGGTCAATCTTCCCATTTGTGGCTCATGATTCACGACCTGGGAACTTGAATTTCTGACAGTTTACCCACTTTATAGGTTTAAGATAACCTCGAGTGTGTTTTCCTTTCCATTTGCTCTTCAAAAATCACCAACTTTTGCTTAGACATTGAAGGACTCAAAGCTTGCCTGCCATGAGACTAAGTAATCTTCTACAATGCTGGGAGCAGCTGCAGCCACCAATGCTGTTAGACTTCAGTCTCAATACCATTCCTCCCTGGAGCAAATACATCAAGCTCTCTGATGTTCTCTCTAAATCCTTCTTACTTGGTTAAGTTGAATGAGAATCAGCCCATCCCTTAAATATGGAGTGATAGAGCATGTACAGAAAACCAACATCCCTCCCAAACAATTCTGATTCCTTCCCAGCTCTTACATCATAATCATTGTAGAGTTTAAACCTGGAGTTTGAGCCAATAATGGACTTATAATTGGACTATGATTTAGCATTGCCTGCAAATAAAGTCTTATACCTTATTGATTTATCTTCACCTCAGACACATACAGACACACAGAAAAAGGTACCTACTTTAATAACCACATGTTTTAACAAAGTATTGTTGGACACTGGACATAGTGGGAGTGCTCATAATTGTTACATATTATAATTAATCTCATCTTTGATATTTAATGTTTAATTTAGGAATGAGGAGTTGTCCACAGGTAGAATAATTAGAGGAAGAAGTAAAAATAATTTAAAACCAAAATAGTGTTGTGTCATGAAAGTTAAGAAGGAAATCACTTTTTGAGAAATGAGTAGTCATAGTATCAAACATCAATTTGTTATTTATGACAGCAAATGTGTTCAATTTTAGTTAGAGGGAAAACCAGGCTACAGTCTAAAAGGTGAAGATGGGGCCATGCTATGGTTAACCCTCTTCTTGTGGTGCCAGCATCCCAAGTGGGCACCAGTTCGAGTCCTGGCTGCTCCTCTTCCAAACCAGCTCTCTGCTTATGGTCTGGGAAAACAGTGGGAGACAGCCCAGGTGCTTGGGTCCCTCTACCCGTGTGGGAGATTTGGAAGAAGCTCCTGGCTCCTGGCTTTTGGATCTGCCCAACTCTAGCCATTTTGGCCATTTGGGAAGTGAACCAGTGGACAGAAGACCTTTCTCTCTGTCTCTCCCTCTTACTATCTCTAACCCTACCTCTCAAATAAATAAATAAAATCTTTAAAAAATAAATAAAAGGTGAAGAAATTGAAACAATGAGAACAGACACATTGGGAAATACACATACAGGAAAAGGTTAGTTTGCAAACCTAAAGGAAACACAATGTTGAAATACTTTTGTTGTTATTGTTTTCATCATTTTAATTTTAAGAAGCAGTTAAAATGTTATTACAGAGGCTGTAAAGAGAAAGAATAATGGAAAACACTCAGGATGGAGGAAAAAATCAATCAAAAAAGGAAGTGTAAAGGAAAGATCAAAGAATTAGAGGAGATTATTTAAAAGAAAGGGCAATGCTAAAGTCTGAGTATGTAAATAAAGACAGTTCTTGATACAGATGGATATGTAGCAGGTGGAGGTCTGTAGAAAAACAACACTGAAGAACATCATCCCTAGCCTAGAAAAAGAACGATTATGGGGAATGGAGAACATGGGAAATTAAACACAAATAATCCGTAATACTGCTTTACACAGAGAATTCAAGGGCTATGAACAATGAAACAGTGTCACTAGATTTGCAAAATATGTTTATTGGTGGCATAGAAGAGTGTATTTTTCAGGGAACATAATGATAAAAGCATGAATGTATGGTTTGAGATAGAAAAGAGACAATGAGAAATAAAGCTTGCAAGAGAATCTCATGTCTTTTGGCAAGGAGGAAAACAAGGAGAAGAAAGAAAAACACATTAAGAATATGGGGCTGGCGCTGTTTGGTAGCAGGTAAAGCTGCAGCCTGCAGTGCCAGCATCTGATACGGGCACCGGTTTGAGTCCTGGGTGCTCCACATCTGATCCAGCTCTCTGCTATGGCCTGGGAAAGCAATGGAGGATGGCCCATGTCCTTGGGGCAATGCACCCACGTGGGTGATCCAGAAGAAGCTCCTGGCTTCAGATTGGCCCAGCTCCAGCCATTGTGACCATATACGGAGTGAACCAGCGGATGAAAGACCTCTCTTTCTCTCTCTCTCTCTCTGACTCTAACTCTGTAACTCTGCCTTTCAGATAAATAAATACATCTTAAAAAAAAAAAAAAAAAGAAGAAGAAAGAAAGAAAAAAGGCAAAGTGCCTGCTTCACAGTTCTGCTGAGCTGAGGTTGCCAAGCATTAAGAATATAGGATGGCTACAACAAGAGGTAACAAAAGATGCAGTATCTTTCTGTTTGGCAGAGCAAAGGATAAGTGGCATTAGGTTTTACTGAAAATGAAGTAGTTCAGTCTAGATGTTATAATCTCAGTATAACAAGAGGGTATAGAGGATTATAATCAAGGAACATTTGAGACTGGCCAGGACAATTTAGGAAAACCCACTTGGAAGGCTGCAGCTGCAATTTAAAAAATAAATAAATGATTAATTAATTTGCAGGGGAAACGGGGAGAGGGAGAAGATGAAGGAGAGGTAGGGTCACACACTCACATCCACACCCACACACCCACACCCAATCAGAGTTCTCATCTACTTGTTCATTCCCAGAAGCCTGCAACAGCTAAAAGTCTGGGCAGGAGCCAAAGCCTGGAGGAAGGTACTCAATCCAGTTTTCCCACCTGGGTGGCAGAAACACAAGCCATCACTGCTGCCTCCCAGGGATTGCATTAGTGGGAAGCCACAGATAGGCTTAAGCCCAGGTACTCCAGTGTGGCATCTTACCAGTATTGTAACTTTTAGGTAAAATGCCAGCCCCAGGAATATTTTCAAAAAGAAAGGTAAATCAGGGGGCTGGCACTATGGCTTAGTAAATTAACCTTCTGCCTGCAGCGCCAGCATTCCATATGGGTGCCAGTTCATGTCCTGGCTGCTCCTCTTCCAATCCAGCTCTCTGCTTATGGCCTGGGAAAGCAGTGGAAGATGGCCCAAGTACTTGGGCCTCTGCACTGTGTGGGAGACTCGGGAGAAGCTCCTGGCTTCAATTAGGCTCAGCTCTGGCCATTGCGGCCATCTGTGGAACAAACCAATGTATGGAAGACCTTTCTGTTTTTCCCTCCCTCTGTCTGTAACTCTACCTCTCAAATAAACTGGTAAAATCTTTTTAAAAACAAGGTAAATCAAAGAGTCTCCAAGGTTTGATGAAGATTCAGAACAGTAAGTATTTTTGGTGTTCTCAATTTGTGCTAGTGCTTATTATTACCTAGTAATATTGTGTGCCACGAAGGTTGGCTAAAGATCATGATGGTGATATAGTAATAACAGCAATAATAGTACATGCTCAATAAAATGTTAAATGTAGCTATCTTTGAGGTACTGAATTGATCATTTGACATGTTCCAAATCATTTATTTCTCATAGCAATCCTATGAAGTAAGATTATTTGAACTACATGCTTTGACCAAGGTTACTGAACTACTAAGTAGCAAGCCAAAAATGATATATGTAGGTAGTCCATCTCCAGAATAAACATTCCTTCAGGACAGAATCTATAACACTGTAATTGTCATTTACCACGTTTGTGCTATGAAATGTAAAAGGATAAATGTATTCCTTTTCCTCACTAGTGGCCTCCCTTAATTTCTCATCAAGGCATATACCAGCACATCTCAATTTATGAAAAATGCATAACCTTTTATTATAATGAGGGTTTCTGAAGTATATGCACACTTCTTCTTTAAACCATTCATAAGAATAGAGAGTATCTCCTCTTGTCAGTTAGTAAGAATTTCAGAGAATTTAGCTGATTTACCAACAATTTGGTAGCTAGCAAAACAACTGTGATTTAAATTCATACCTTCCAACTCAAGTCCAAAGCCTTGGTCATCCATTATATTAGCAGATGCTAACCACTCCTTGTTTTAAATATTCTTTATATTTCTCTTGCATCTCCCAATCTCATGGTTCACATTCCTATTTCAAGTTCCCATAGTTCACTAGAACATTCCTACAGGGTTTCCTCTAATACAAATGGCTCTTTTAGTTATATTTGTGATGGATCAGTTGTACCAGTGTTCTAGTGATTCATTTCTCTTTGTATCTGTATACTTTGATTTGTAATTTTGTACAGCTTTCCCCGGGTTTGGCCAAAGGACATTATCAAAAAGGATTTAAGGGACTGGCATCATGGCGCAGTGCATAATCCGCCACCAACAATTTTAGCATCCCGTATGAGCACTGGTTCAAGTCCTGCCTGGCCCAGCCCTGATTGTTGTGTTCATTTAGGGAATGAACCAGAGGATGTAAGATCTCTCTGCTTCTGTCTGTATGTCTCTTTCTCTCTAACCCTGCCTTTCAAATAAATGTATCAATCTTTTAAAAAAGATTCAAGTAGAAGTTTAAAAAGCATTTGCTTATTTCTGCTTTGCTCTTATTCCTGCCATGACCATGAGCCTAGCCAGGCCTAGAGTATTGCAGTGTCTAACATGATAGGGAGCACAATGGCCCTAGCTGGCCCAGCCAAGGTGAGCATGGAACCAGACTACACCCACTTGCCCTACAGTTAAATGAGTCAAACTACAGCTAACCAGTTAGCATAAGTTGGCCCAGCCAAGATCAGCTCAGTTGAATCTGACAAATTGAAGGTTTTTGTTGTTTGTTACCTAGCTTTTTAAAGTAACAGATATTGAGGTATGATTGTCGTAATATCAATCCAAAGTCAAAATGACAATTTCCATTCATGATTTTCCCACATACAAACTTTCTCTTAACTTTCTTTGCATGTATGCATAGCCCTCATTTTATGGTCACTTTATAGAACTTCATTCTCTAGCAACTTCAATCAACATAGCTTGCTGGTTATTATCCTTAATTTCTATTAAGTCTTAAAAGTAAAAATCGGGCTGCTGCTAGCTCATCTGTCTCCTTTGAGTAAATCAGAGACTCCAAGCCAGCCTGCAAAGCAGAGTACAGGCTGAATTTCAGTCTCCCACATGTCCTTGAGCCAGGTCCCAGCTGCCTAACTTTGCCTCAAGCCCCACTTGGACTACTTTTAATTAACAATATTCTGTCATAGCAATTTCTGTAAAAAACTTTCAGTAGTTAACCATGTTTCAATTCCATACCTCACATAGATTTAGTATCTCTTATTTTTTTTTCAGTTTTGTATTTATTTGCGTTCATTTATGTATTTTTCCCAAGCAACTCTTTAACCTCTCTGAGAGCCACACTATATTCATTTTTTCCTCATCCTCTTAACAGATGTAAGGAAGCATTTGATAAGACACAGTAGGTCCTCAGTACATGCTAAATAAGATGATGAAAATATGTAAAACTTTTAGAGATCACCTACAATGACTTTTTACAATATAAAATGCACCCCCCTTTACATCTCTTCTAAATCTTAACAAATGTGTTAATAACTGAGATGTATTTTCCTTGTTCCCAAAACACGTCTAATATTTTCTAGTCAAATATGTAGTAAATTATTCGACTTTTTCAAATGCTTATTCACATACATACATAGAAATAGTATCTTTTGGGGCCCAGCGCTGTGGCTTGCTTGGTTAATCCTCCACCTGCGGTGCCAGCATCCCATATGAGCATCGGGTTCTAGTCCCGGTTGCTCCTCTTCCAGTCCAGCTCTCTGCTGTGACCCGGGAAGGCAGTGGAGGATGGCCCAAGTGCTTGGGCCCCTGCACCCACATGGGAGACCAGGAAGAAGCACCTGGCTCCTGGCTTCGGATCAGCACAGTGCCAGCTGCGGCGGCCATTTAGAGGGTGAACCAACGGAAGGAAGACCTTTCTCTCTGTCTCTGTCTGTCTGTAACTCTACCTGTCAAATAAACAAATAAAAATACAAATAAATAGTATCTTTTGGCATTCTAGATAAAAATTACATTTAGTGCTTTATAAATTCATTAGTGGTTATTTGCATATTTTTCTTTAATCATCACAAAGTACCCTGCAAGGTATTGTTGTAATTACCGTTAGTAGTGTGGAAACCTGAAGTCCTGACTCCAGCTGGTGATGTGTTAGGGTCACCATACAAACCAGATCTTTCTATTTCGAGTTTACTGTTTTTTTCTACATCAAAGTGGAAATGTATTTACTTATGGTTTCATTTTAAAAGTCCACACTCAGGGCTCAGTACTCTAGTGGTCCAGAATATTAGGGGTGATGAAACTGTGCAGTTTCTTGTTTAGGTTGAGAAACAGCACATAAACAGATCATTTAATTACAAAAGTTAAGTGCTAAGAAGCAAGAATACAGAGAAAATGTACTTGAAGTCAGAAAAGGCTTTCTGGACCAGACAAAGCCTTGCTAGGATGTGAAATTAGCCAAAGACACTGGGAAACAATGTTATAGGCAGAGAGATAAACATGCATGAAGAATAGACTGGAATAGCATCAAACTTGTCAGGTTACTACAAACTAAACAATATTATTCAAATATATAACGTGATACATTGACACAAAAGGGAAATGCTAGGAGATAGAACAGAGAAGGTTAGGGCCAGCTGCTGAAGAAACAGAAAACAACAGAGATTGATATTTAAGAAGCAGAAACAGTATAGTCCACTAATGACTGAATTAGGAGCCCAAAGGAAAAAGTGTTACCTAAAAGAATGCTCAGGTATCTGAGTTAGGAATTACAGCACAATGGGGTGGTGAGTGGCAGGCAGATGATGACTGAGTATGAGATATACTGAATTAGGGGTTCGGCGGGACTTTAAAGTGAATTGTGATTTATGAAGGTGGATAACTGCATGTGTGGCTTACAGGGGACCTGTGTTGTGGCTCAGTGAACCAAGCTGCAGCCTGGCACACCAGCATCACATATAGGAGTGCAGGTTCAAGTCCTTGTTGCTCCACTTCTGATCCAGCTCCCTGCCAATGTGCCTGGGAAAGCAGCTGAAGATCGCCCAAGTATTTGGGATCCTGCCACCCATATGGTGACCAGGATGGAGTTTCTGGCTCCTGGCTTTAGCCTGGCCCAGACCTGGCTGTTGAGGCCATTTGGGAAGTAAACCAAGAGATGGAATATCTTCTTTCTCTCTCATTCATTCTGCCTTTCAAATAAATAAATGAATCTTATTTTAAAATATATAGTTTAGAAACATCAAATCTGGAGATGTGGAATAATATGGAATTATTAGCCCTGTTTAAACACAGATACTCCTATACACATAATGCAAAAATTAAACATCATGGCTACAGAATAATTCACATGGTTGGGATTCTGCAAAGGACTGCTGAATTTTTTCGTAAAGAACTAACAGGATAGAAAATGATTAAAAAGCAACTCTCAGAATCCACACCTATAAACCTAGTATGGACAATTTGAAACATCTATGCCACAAAGTTTGTTGCTGCTTTCAGTTGCATCCTATATTTGCTAAAATAAGTTTTATTTTTATGTTACAGTATTAGTTTTCAATTTTATATGCTTTATTTTGCCTTAAAATTCACATTTAGGGTAGTCATTTTCTTTTGCAGCTGTGAAATATGACACCAAACAATGTAGGTACTTTGCTTACAAAATATTAAAAGATTCAAATATGCCAATTAATAATGAATACTCCCTTATTAATTACAGCAAACATATACTTCTAAAGTTATAGATGTATTAAATGCTCACCTTAAAAGAAATTATAAAATCTTTACTGTCTTTAAGAACTTGTGAGTAACCAGGTATACTCAGATAATGCATAATACTAAATACGAATCAATCCTGAGAAGATGTGCCCAATTAATTGTAAAAGAGATTTGCACTATTGCTATCTAAGTGTATATACTCATAGTCCCTAAAGAACCAAAGCCTATAACTGAAAATTGATATTATATCTGTACATCTGTAGCAAACTTGACTGGTGTCAAAACCAGGTTGGTACTAACACGAGACTATTTTTAAACTTTATTTATTCACTGCACCAGGCATATTCACACAATTCTCACCATAAATATGCATGTATAATTATAGGGTGCTGTCTGTACTCCTTCTGAAGGATTCTTCCATAATATTCATTAAATACACATGGAAAATCAGGACACATCTGAACTCCAAATCACAACTGGTCCCACAGAATTTGGGTAAGAGGTTGTATAGTACTATAATTAACAATCCAAACAGAATTTTACAAGGTATTATCTAAATATTCAACATAATTGAATGGCTGTAATTAAAATATTTTCATCCTTTGCTTTTTTTTTTTTTTTTTTGATAGGCAGAGTTAGACAGTGAGATAGAGACAGAGAGAAAGGTCTTCCTTTTTCCATTGGTTCACCCCCTAAGTGGCTGCTATGGTCAGCACTGCGCCGATCTAAAGCCAGGAGCCAGGTGCGTCCTCCACGTCTCCCATGCAGGCGCAGGGCCCAAGCACTTGGGCCATCCTCCACTGCCTTCCCGGGCCATAGCAGAGAGCTGGACTGGAAAAGGAGCAACTGGGACAGGACCTGGCAGGCCGGCGCCGCAGGCGGAGGATTAGCCTACTGAGCCACGGCGCCAGCCCATCCTTTGCTTTTAAGAAAATATTTACCTTTATAACAGTTATATATAAAATTTCATGTTTTTCTCCTTTTTTCCACAAAGTATTTTGTTTCAGTACTTTTACAAAATATTTATAAAATGATTACCTGTTTTTTATTTTTATAGGAAAAATTTTTAAAAACCTTAATTATTCTAAGTAGAAGGTAGCTCCTGGCTCCTGGCTTCTGATTGGCCCAGTTCTGGCTGATTTGGGCCATTTGGGGAGTGAACCAGCAGATGGAAGACCTGTCTGTCTCTCCCTCTCTCTGTAGCTCTTCCTCTCAAATAAATAAAGTCTTAAAAATCAACTAGTTTATTTGAAGTGATTATTAGAAATCTCATTCATATTCTATATTTTTTCTGTTATATAAAAGAAGCAGAGTTATGTTATCCTTCAACAGGTTAACTGCATCTCCTCACTAACTTTGGCATACAAGAAGATGGTAATCCTTAAAATTTTCACTTTTCCAATGAAATATGAAGATTAACAGAAATCTATTTTTAAAAAACTAATATGAGGTTAACTTTGTGAATATAAATTGAACATTTTCCTATTTACAATTTCATTTCTAAAATATTTCAGAAATAAAGACTGATTAATATATTTTTTTGAGGGGAAAGGTAACACATTGGTAATACTAACAATTTTAAAGCAGGTAATGGGAATTTTTTAAAGAGGTAAAATAATAAGTAGACAGTATACTTCCAGAGTATTATTTCCAATAACACAGAACTAAAAATGGAAAATATGTACTTCCAAAAGTTATAATTAAGGTTTAAAATAAGAAAGATGCAACTAACTATACACACATTCTCATGATTTTAAAGGTTAATCAACAAGTGGATTTCTACCCCTATCAAGAAAAAATATAAAAGTTTCAAGAAAAGCACCACATGGGAACTCATGCCTCTCCCCTCTCCCTAATCAATAGACCATGAGTTTTTGGGAGGCAAGGTTTCATGGGAAACAACTATTCTTATATTTTTCTTACCAAAGCATGCATAGCATATATGAGTACATTAAGTGGAAAGGGCAAATACAAGAATGTCTCATCGCATCTTCAGCTAGAATAGGGAGGGAACATACCTGTGGCAGGGCTGAATTGAGCTGTCTCTGGAGCGAATCTCTGTCGTAGATGACATCCTGAAGTCTTTGCTGAGCGAGTGAGAGGCTTTCTTGGGTCTCCCGCAGGGTGTCCAGAAGACGGTCCCGTTCATCCAGCATGTTCACCATCAGCTGCTCAAAATGAGAGTCCGAGTCCGAGCCACTGCTTTGGGACCCCCTTTGGCTCATTGGGGTGTCCTCGTTAATCGTGGGCATCACTTCACACATCATTGCTTAAAGAAAGCGAAGGGAGAGATTTGTAAAGGAGCGAGTTCCAGCACAGCCACCTAGCCACCACCATGTTAAACTCCTTGCCCCACCTCCAGCCAAGTTAAATGTTTTGACCTCTAGAAAATAGATATGTCTAGTTCCTCCAGCCTACCTGCGTCCTCTTCTCAACACAATCCACATGTCTCCCACCTACAAAACACAAATTGGTTTCACTTGTTTCTTGGGTGTTTTTCATAATTTGTCCCCGACTGACTCAATTTATGTAAGCATGTTATTTCAATTATTACCTAATCACATTTCTTCACCTGCAAGTTTACAGATCTCTTACAGCTAATACCTACATGTTATCTTTATTTGCCTTTACAATGTTAAGAGCAAACACAGTCTATGATACTTCATGGGCTACAAGTAAATAATTTTGAATGACTAGATAATTTAATGAATTAATATGCATGATTTCATTTAGAAACTATAACTGAGTATTTCATATAGTAATCAGTTTTTAATTTCTTATTTTATCAATGGATTTTTTTCATAGTAACAAGTTTAAAGCTTTTTGGTATTTTACTGCTTTTATATGCCCTCTTCCTGGATTCCTACAGTCATCTACACAGAGTTGAGATGTGATACTGACTGAATTAGACGTAAAGTTTCTGAAATAGTCTGAAGTACATAACTATAAGGTTACTATACTTCTAATTACACTTAATATTCCTTTGTTTCCTATTAGATACCCTGTCTAGTTTTTAGCCAAAAAGTACAAACACTTTGAAATATTCCACAGAACAGACACCATAAATTACATTAGCTAATGTAGTAACTTCACATCTCAGCTGCTAGTCACAAATTCTCAGTCATTAAATAAACGAACCATTCAGGATATTTTAAATCATATATTAATTTGATTTTAAAATGGATAAAAGTTTGAGATGCAGCTTTGTCTTATTATGTGGCCTAACGTTGCTATTGAAAAAGCAGAAGTTATCTCATCTTCATTTTCTATCATGTTTTAAAAGATATCAAACTCATTTCCATTTTACTTGTTGTACTATGGCCAGGAGCTATTAATCAGAGGGCTTGGTTTGCAGGAGGCTGATATGGAGAAAGGCTGGTTTGGCTGTTGATCCTGGGGCCTTCTTTGGTTTTATAATGCAAGGTTGATTTGCTTTTCTGCCTACATATTCATGTCCTTGGGGAAAATATTTCTGGTGATATTTTCAAATGAAATGTCAAGATTTAACAGCTCAGTAGTTAATTATTTCTTATCTGATTCTTTATACAAATTGGGTTATTAAGTAGAGAAATTTGATTATTGTGATGATTTGGTCAAGGTCATAGGAAAATTCAGAAATTTTTTTGAAAAGCCATAAATAAGAGCAAAGAATATTGTGACTGCCTACCCATCTATAAAAATTAAGAGGTTAGTGAATGTTAAAGCAATTCAAAACACAGAACTTTTTGTACATCCTCAAACACTAGGCTACCTAAAGGCAGGAACTTTGAGAGTTCAATTTCATAGTTACAGAGCATTTACAGAGTAGACATACAAAGTGTATTTGCACGCACACAAACACTCACATATACTACTACTGTTAGCCTCTAATGGGAGAAAACATAGATTTTTTTTCAAACTTTTCTCCACTTGATTCCTATTCAAAGACTAGCACAAAGATGGGAAAATGCATTCCTTTTAATTGCTACAATTTTCTTTTTAGTAGTTGAAAGGGAATCGGGAAACAAATCAACAACAAAAAGTTCCAACACATTTGATTATTTAAAACTATTAGTTTGTGTACCACACACTGAACAGCTGTGTCATTCTGAGAAATTATTGCCAGGAACCAATGTGTTTCTTTTTGATATTTCAGGTTAAAATAAAGAACTGGGAGAGGAAATAACAATATTGTTATTTGTACCAAAATATTCACAAGGTTTAAATTTTAGAGTTATATAAATATTCTTAAATCTGTATTTTAAATCACATTATTCTTAAAAGAATAGCATTAGTCCCTCTCTACTCTGAATTATTAGAATGACTTTAAATGATTAGAACAACTATGCTGATTATCCCAAGTACAGTTTTCACCTGAATGTAATATACTAATTCTATATAACCACTTGTTGTCATCTAGGGACATTAGGAATTCAGAAAACATGGCTCTCAGATCAGTATCAAAGACAGTTTTTAATACAGACAGTCAAAAGACACTATGATGACGAACAGCTGGGGACCTAGTCAGCCTACTCAATCTACACTTGGAAGGACTTGACTCAGTTCCACTCTGGAGACATGGAAACCAAAGAAAGACACTTCACTTCTCAAAACTTGAGTTTCATCTTCTATAAATTAGGGATAATAATGTATGCTTAAAAGCAAAAGCAAAAAAAAAAAAAAGCCTGATGGGTAACTTGAGAATACATAGGAAAAAAATATAAAGGAATACTAAATACAGGTATTTCTAGTATGAAGTGACCAACACTCCTCTTTGTAGAACAATGACTCATTCTTCTACATATAAAGCTTTAATTTTAGTCAATACTGATGAACTCTAAAATTCAAGTTGTAAAAATCAAAATTATTTTATCAAATAAAAAATTAAGGTAGAGGAGTTCTATAAATTCATGGAATTTATATAAGTTACTTTTAAAATTAGGTGAATATATGCAGCTTTTCTTCACAGTCAGCCCAAATAAGTAAATCCAGTCTTCTCATCAAAATTAGAAGACAAATTATGTCTACAAAATAGAAAGCCACTTTCATCAGCTAGCATAGTTTCTTGCATTAGAAGTCAGCTTCTGTGTAATATGAACTAGAAAAGATCTGAATAATTCTTAAAATATAGCATAACATTTTAATGCACACTCTATCGCAAACAATTAAAAAGTCTATATTGCATGTGAGAATGAAATACAGTTTTATAGAATGGATGACATCTGAAGCAACTTACATGATGGAGAAGGCTACATTCACTTAGTGTCTAGTGTATTCCACCCAAATATAAAACTTTTTAATTTTTACAATTATTTTCAGGCTTAAAAATAGCATTCATCACATAATTCCTGAAACACCAGAAAGAGCATACTAACAGTTCGTTTTCCATCACTCCCTTCCCCAAAGTCAATTTAATACATAGAATTGTTGTCACTCTCAATTGGACATTGAGGCCTTGTTCATGACATTAGTGAATATTTCAAATACTAGTTAGATATATTGTTGATTTGGCTGTGAAAGGAGAAGAAACACTAACAAGCCTAGTAGGTTTAATTATGCCAGTGCTTAAATTTAGCTTGAAGAATTTTATACCAGGAAAATCAGCTCCCTTATTCTTAGCACACAACATTGACTTCTCCTAAATCTCTCAGATTTCAAAATAAAAGTTTTGATGCCCACTGGAGTCATTTACTCAAGGGCTTCCAAATCCAATGTGTTCCTTGTCAAAAACATACTGTACAGCATCACCTGTTCAGATAGGGAGCGCTACAAAAGGTTCCGGTTTTTTTATCTTCTGTCAATGACTAACTTTATTGAATCAGATCACTAGGATTTCGACCTCATCGGAGGCATAGACGCAATGATTTTTCTACATAAGTTTCTTTTGCCAAGATGTAGCCCTCAGAAGCATCCCAGCTCCACACCACCACCACGTAACCCACAAGGAGTAATCCGGTGAGAGAAATCCTAGCCATTGTCTGATTACATTACACGAATATTCCTCCTCCTGTTTAACTCCGAAATCCCCCGGTCTCGGGAAATACTAGCATCCTCTTTAATGGCAGCATTTTCTCCTCCTGTACACGAGTCCATCTGCAGATGGCCAAAGAGCCAGCTCAGCCCACAACTGGGGTACAGTGGTCCCTCAGCCACACCCCCCACGAACCTGAGGAAGTTGCCTGCATCATCTCCACACTAAAATCGCCCATCCCGCCCCACCGGAGAGAGCCAAGTAGTCAGGAGGCAGAGAGACAGGAGATGGAAGGAAAGCAGAAGGTGCCTAATAGTAATCCCAAGGAGGAATCTGCATCTCATCTCCCCTGGGGGCGGGGTGGGGCCGGGGAGGTGGCACCTAAATAAATAAATAAATACAAACATCGGAAAGGGAACGCGTGTCACTCCAATGCAGTTTCTGTACCTAATGTCTGTGATTTCGGGTCCTGCTTCTTCAACGGATCAATGACAACCGCAGTCTCCGGCTTGACGAGAGAGAGGCTCACACCCAGCGCTCCTGGACCATCTCCCTAGCAGCGGGAGGAGAAAGGCAGCTGAGACACCCGCGAGCCCCGGCGGCCTCCCGGAACCTGCCCCGGCCCGCTGGCGTGGCGGCCCCTCGGCATCTTCCCGCGTCTCCGTCAGCAGCCCAAAGGAGAAGCGTCCATCGGAAAAATGGCATATTACAAATTTTGCTTTGGGAAGCAGAGCTGGTTCAGACCATTGTCAGAGGGAGGAGAGGGGGAGGCGGCTCTTAAAGCAGCCGCGGCCTCTTTGCCAGAGCAGCCGCAGCTCCCCACCGCGTGCAGCTGGAGCCCCCCGGGGCGGGGAGCCGGGTCCTGGGCACTGGGGTTTGACTTTTCAGAAACTTAACGGGGCGGTGCTGCTTCCCCCTATGCGGCGGCCGGGCCGCTGGGGGTGTGCGTGGGGGGTGTGTGTGGGTGCGTGTTGGGGAGTGGGGTGGGGGGGGTCCCTGCCGACGAGAGCTCCTGGCGGGGGGACGGCGTGGGGAGTGTGTGGAAGGGAAGTTCTCCACCCCAACGCCCACCCGGAGCCCCGCCGGTGTGTCTGGCTGACGCCGGGAGCCGGAAAGCCACGGGGAGGCGAGCTCCCGGGCAGGCGAGAAGCAGGACAGGTCTCCTCCCGGCGCCCAGCCTATTTCTGGGTTCACTTAAAGGAGGAGCTCCTTCGCCGGAAAGCCGAGCAGCCGGCACCCAGACCCCGACACACGCCCATTTTCTCCTCCCGGCCTGGCTGCCAGCCTCCCTGCGCCCGGCACCAGCTGGCGGGAGAACCAACCTGCCAGGAGCCGGTGAGGATGCTAAGCGCATCTTCCTCCTCCCTCGCCTCGTGCGGTCGCTGCTGCCGCGGCTGCTCCTCCTCCTCCTCCTCCTGCTTCGCCTCCTCCTCCTCCTCCTCCTCCTCCCCTCCTCCTCCTCCTCCTCCTCCTCCCGGGCAGCCGCCACCTCCCGTTCCTCTGGAACAAGGGCTTCCCCTGGAAGCTGCTGCAGTGGTTTCCACCGACCCTTAAATAAATTCTGAAGTAATCACGTCTTTGCTCTCCTCCTCACGCACACGCGCTCGCGGATACACTCGGCTCTCCCCCCGCAAGCCGCTCCCGGGCCGCCGAGGCTCGCGCTGGCCCCCGCGCCCCGCGGCGGTGGCGAGCGCCTGGGAGCCGCGCGAACGAGCGAGCGGGCAGGGGCACGCTTCTCCCGCACAATGGGCTCCACGGAAAGTGTGGGGGTGGGATCGACTCGGGCACCTTCTGCTCTCTGGCCTTCGGCGCCTGGCATTGCTTTAAGCAGCTTTGCTCCCCCTGGACCGGCGCATGGAAGTCGCGGTTGTAGGAACCTGAGTGGAACTAGGGTGTGGCGGCATCTGTCACTTCTCACGTCCCCTGTTCCACTCCATTCACTCCTGGGCCGATGAGGCTGGTGGGTGAAAGTACTCCTTGCCCGAGTACATGTCAGCTTGGAGCAAACTCCGGTCTCTGGATCACGTGGCAGTTGCCCTTTTACCTATGGATCCCTTTATCCACATTGATTTCTTTCTGCCGCCGCTGCTGCTACTGGTTCACACAGCCCCATCAGCGATGGGGAGGAAACAGGACCAGTTCCTGCTCCAAACAGAAAGCAAAGGTCTCCATCCGGAAGCTTCCCACGTCCCCGATTTAGTGAAAGGGACAGGGACATACATAAGAACTGAGGACAGGACTAAACATTGAGTGTGATGTGAGGGTTAGTGCAAGAACCCTGAGAGCTTAGTTCAAAAAGAAACCCAAGCTGTGCTTTACTTTTTTGTAAAGCAGAGTCCAATGTTAACAAAGAAGCAGTACTCAAGGGAGGCTGCAGGTGACTGCTCTAGCACTTGGGAGCCTGCTACCCACATGGGAGACCCAGTTCCCTGCCCTGGCTTTAGCCTGGCTCAGCCCCAGCTACTGCAGGCAATTTAAAGAGTGAACCAGTGGGTGGAAGATCTCTCTCCTGCGCTCGCTCACTCTCTCTCTTTCTCCTTCCTACTCTCCCTCTTCCTCCCTCCTGTCCCTCCACCTCTCTCTCAAAAAAAAATTTTTTTTTTTTTTTAAGAATTGTAAAAGAAGCAGTACTCAAATACCAGCTCACTTAAGTATATACTCAAGAAACAGAAATTTCCTTTCTGGGGGTAGTATTTAATTCAGTTAATGACCCCAGGGAAATGTGAAGTCAAGCTCCTGTATTTACCCCCTTCTCTTCTAGATTTTCATTTAAACTCTGCTCAAAATGACATCATATAATAAATGTAAAAATAGCACGAAGGTTCATAGGATGTCAAGTGGAGCGCTGTTACTCAAACATAATATGCATATGTATCTTGTTAAATTGTAAATTCTGATTCACTAAGAATGGTGAATCCTGACATTCAACACGCGTACAACCTCCAAGATCGTGGAACAATTTGAGTGGCAAGGGTCTAGATCACCCAATCAATCCTTCATTAAGTTCTTTTAACCATGAAAATCTTACTGTCTCCCAAGGCAGCCCTATATATTTCCAGCAGATATCCTATTAATCTGACATCAGTACTCATAACTTTTATTTCCTGGAATTCCACAAAAGATTTACAATGTCCATCACACAGGAAAGGCATTCTTATTTTAAATGTATTTATTTATTTATTTATTTATTTATTTTGTTACATAGAGATAACACACACACACAGAAAGAGAGAGAGAGAGAGAGAGAGAGAAACAGAAAGAAAGAACAGAGGTTAAAGGAAAATCCTCCATGTGCTGGTTCACTGCCCAAATGGCCAAAAAACCAGGGCTGGGTCAGGCCAATGCCAGGAACCCAGAACTCTATCAGGGTTTCCTACATGGGTGGCAGGAACACAAGTATTTTGTCCATCATCTGTGCTTTCCCAGACTCATTTGCAGGAAGATAGACAGGAAACAGAGCAACAGGGACTCGAACTGGCCCTCTGACATTGGGATGCCCACATTGCAAGCTCTAGTTTAACCTTTGCACCACCACATTGGCATGAGAGAGTCATTTTTAAGAAACAACTTTGCACGAGGCACTAGTGAACGAGTTCACGTGAGGAAAGAAGAGTCATTACGAACATCACTTCCTCTAGTTTAGTGGTTGTCGAATTTAGCACACTAGAGAATCTGTAGAAGGGACTGTTACAACACAGATTGCTGGGCCCATCCCCAGAGTTCCTGATCTGCTAGTTCTGGAATAAAGCCCAAGGATTTACATTCCTAGTAAGTTCCCTGGTGATACTTACACAGCTTGGTCAGGGATCCCACTTGGAGAAACATGGCTTAAATAACTCTGAAGAAAATTGGGAATAAAATAAGTACAATAAGTTTATTGTAAAAAAATTAAATTTATTTGGAAGGGAGAAAGAGAGAGAATAAAAAGGGTGTGCTCCCATCCACTTGTCTTCAAATGCCTTCCACAGCCTGGACTGGGGCCAAAATCAGAAGCCAGGAACAGAATCCGAGTCATCACCTGCTGCCTCCTCAAGTCCACATTGGCAAGAAGCTGGAAACTGAAGCAGAGCCAGGACCCAAACCCAGTCACTTGGATATGGGATATGGGCATCCCAAGAGGTGCCTTGGGGCCAGCACCGTGGCACAGTAGGTTAATCCTCTGCCCGTGGCACCGGCATCCCATAGGGGCTCTGGTTCTAGTCCTGGCTGCCCCTCTTCCTGTCCAGCTCTCTGCTGTGGCCTGGGAAAGCAATAGAAGATGGCCCAAGTCCTTGGGCCCCTGCACCCACATGGGAGACCTGGAAGAAGCTCTTGGCTCCTGGCTTCAGATCAGTGCAACTGCAGCTGTTGCAGCTATTTGGGGAGTGAACCACTGGAAGGAAGACCTTTCTTTCTGTCTCTCCCTCTCCCTCTCATTGTCTGTAACTATACCTCTCAAATAAATAAATAAAATCTTTTTTTAAAAAAGAGGTGCTTTAATGACTGTGCTGGATGGCTGCTTCAAACTGAAACAAACATATATTTGGAGGTGGGAGGAGAGATGGGACCTAGAGGCAGTAAGAGGAAGATCCCATCCACTGGTTCACTCCTTAAATATCTGTAAAAGACAGGAATGAAGCCAGGAGCCAGGAACAGAATCGAGGTCTCCCACATGGATGTTAGGAACACCATCACTGTGGCCTCTCGGTGTCCATAATGGCAGGAAGCTGGAGCTAGGAGCCAGAACCAGGATCAAACTCAGGTATTCTAATGTGAAACTGGTATCTTAACCTCTAGGCCAAGTAGCCTCTCCTGAAACTCAGATTTTATGGTCTATTCCTACTGTTTGACTGTAATACACTTATCTCCTAAATACTCAACTAGGTTTAGGCAGAATTCATAGTAATCACCTCTTAAATTATTAGCCTTAAAAATCTGTATTAATGTGAAATAAGTGATTTCTTCTGTTCTTGGTTGAGACATCATTAAAAAAATAATCACCAAAATGAACATGATAGTTTCCTTATTATTCAACCCCTCAAAGACATGTGCAAGCAATTATGGATAGTAAACTAAACAGTGATATATATATATGTGTGTGTGTGTGTGTGTGTGTGTGTGTGAACTTCATTTTGAATATAGTTTAAAGTCTCATGGAGAGCAATGAAGAATACAAATGCTTGCTTTAGAAAGACTGTGAAGACAAGACAGCATCTTCAATCTCAAATTAATAAGGCTAATTTTAAGAAGTCCTAGATAGCTGAAATTGTGTAGAACAATCTCGTCCAACTGACAGTCACATAAACTTTTGTTAAGCAACTGACTCTCGTTTTCTTGTCAGTCATATGAGGGTGTATCCTGAGTATGAAGGAGTTCAACATGACAGTGAGGTGATGATGAAAAATGATAGGTATTTTGGTATCTATAACTGAGTAAAAACAATACCAAGGCTTGGAGATGTAAAACAACACTTTATCACTCACCAGGGTGTAGGTGGGTCAAGAATTGGGGAATGGTTTGCCTAGATAGTTTGGGCTTGGAATCTTCTCTAGAGTTGCAATCAGATATTAGCAAGATGTGGAAGAATATGTAGTATGATACAGCTAAAGCAGCCATCACTCTCCAGCGTGCTCTCTTTCTTCCTCTGTAGTCTCATGGCTTCTCCATGTGTTATTGTTGAAATGGGTAGTTTGGCTTTCATGATAGCATTGCAGCTTAAGGGCATTTAAGCCTATCAGGAGGAGTCTTCAAAAGTAAGCAGTGAGGAGCCAGCGCTGTGGTGTAGCTGGTAAAGCTGCTGCCTGCAGTGCCTGCATCCCATTTGAGTGCTGGTTCAAGTCCCGCCTGCTCCACTCTGATCCAGCTCTCTGCTATGGCCTGGGAAAGCAGTGGAAGATGGCCCAAGTGTTTGAGATCCTGCATTCACATGGGAGACCCAGAAGAAGTTCCTGGCTCCTGGCTTCAGATTGGTGCAGCTCTAGCCATTGCAGCCACCTGGGGAGTGAACCAGCGGATAGAAGACCTCTCTCTGCCTCTCTGTCTCTCTCTGTGTAACTGTCCTTAATGTTTTGTACAATGTGAATTAATGCTATAATTAGTACTCAAACAGTACTTTATACTTTGGGTTTCTGTGTGGGTTCAAGCTGTTGAAATCTTTACTTAGTATATACTAAATTGATCTTCTGTATATAAAGATAATTGAAAATGAATCTTGATGTGAATGGGATGGGAGAGGGAGTGGGAGATGGGCTGGTTGCGGGTAGGAGGGAGGTTATGGGGGGAAAAAGCCACTGTAATCCAAAAGCTTTACTTTGGAAGTTTATATTTATTAAATAAAAGTTAAACATAAATAAATAAATAAATAAGTCTTTAAAAAAAGAAATTACATAGTGTGACTTTTTCCATACTGTATTATTGGAGAAGGAACATAGGAACATCTAACCACACAGTGAAAAGAGTATGCTTTTATTACCTAATGAAAAGTATTCAATTTTAGTAGATTAATAAGCAAATAATTTGTAAAACATAGGCTTTCTTTTAAAAGATTTGAAGAATGGACAAACTGCTAATAAGCAAAATGTTTGTTAGATGTTGGCAGAACTCATGGAAATTGCAAATTTTATGAAAAATAGTTAAGTATAACATGTATGTGTTAAACATAGAAAGGGATGAGAAGAATAAAGATACTTCATGTTCATGAGGCACTTGGGTCCTACATAATTATATAAATATACCTTTGAGCCAACATACAAAAGTTTCTATGTACTCAGAACACACTCCACATAAAAGAAAATATTTCTATTCATGAAGTATTTATTTAATGACCTCTTGATGATATATCATCTGCTTAAGTAACAATAAAACCCATAGTGGCTCTTCAAATTAATTGGAGAGTTATGTCTATTAGCCATGTATATCTGTCCCTGTAGCTCTTCAATAGAGAATATGAGATTATTCCAGGATGTCTTCAAACTTTCGACTCCTAAGTAAAACTTCATATTTGACTTTGTAATCACATTATTAATGTGGAATGTTGATGTGACAGGAAGAATATAACATAAGAACATTGCACACCCCAGAACTGAAATAGCATAGTCCTTCCACACTGTTTGTACTATTTTGTCCAATATGTGATAATTTTCTCCATCTTTTTTCTCTTGTTTCTGTGTGTTTTTATATACTTGAAAAATGTGTAAATTGATCATTTTAATTTTCTCTGTGAGCCTTTATTTTCTATAACTTCAGGAATGCAGTTTGTCTTGAAAAGTGGGAAGACAAGGCTTGTGTTCTCATGACCCTGCTCTGATTTATATGTGGTTTGTTTGCAAAAGGTTCGTATGTTGCAGATTTGGCCCTAGTATGGCAAGGTTAGCAGTTGGAATGAATCTTTGACAGGTGAATCCTAGTGGGAATTTCTTAGGTCATTAGGGGAGCAGCCCAGATAGGGATGAAGGTAGATCCAGTAGGAGTCTTGCACACACCTTCTACTCTAAAGTCCTCAGCAAAGGTAAGCAGATGCCAGTACCATGTACTTGAACCTCCAGAAACATGAGCTACATAAATCTCTTGTTTTAGAAAGTTACCCAGCCTCAGGCACTTCATGGAAGTAATGAAAAAACAGACCAATCCAAACCCTAAATATTCCCTCAGTGTGATCTTCCTGAACTCCCTGGATTGGCCCCAAGACAAAACAAATAGGGTTTTTGGCTTTTATTACTTGTTAAAATGCTTATTCAGTGAAGTATTAAGCCTTTTTACCACAATGTAAATTTAAAATACGTTATCTCAAAAAATAAAGGGGGGAGAGAGAGAAGGAGAGTGGAAATAAAAGAGGGAGAGAGAGGGAATATCATTATGTCCTTAGAATTGTATCTACAAAGAACCTGTTAAAAACTAGTTAAAATTTTTAAAAAGCAGACTAGGTATTAACCAACCATATTCCAGACAATTATATGTTCCCTGAAATTTCTGAACCCCTATTTAGCAAAAAGTCTCCAAATTATCTTATGCCACATTGTGGCATACAACTATCACCAAATCATGCCAAACTACAACAGTGTCAAAGGTAGAGTTAGACAGAAAGAGCAGAGACTGCAACTACTGACAACCTGGCAAAAAAAAAAAAAAAAAACCACAAAAACTTTCCTATGATCCTTTGGTTAATCATGAACCTACCTAAACCTACATTTCATGAAATTTATTTTAGTGATTGTTTTAACATAGTTAATCAATATCTGCTACAGTATAAATTAATGTTTTATTTTCCTTTCATATATTATCTCAATCAATTTTATAGTTTTGAGGTTATAAGATGGATCGCTGGGTTTTGACACTTATTTTATATCATGCACTTGTACATAAGGTTTGGAGCCATAATTTCTGACTTCATGCATTATGTAGGAACCAACTCTGTAGGAAGTCAGAAGTCGTACATTTTGATAGAAGAGATATAACGGAAGTGATATGGGAGCATAGGAAAGAACCATCTAATCTATTTGTGGAAACTCAGAGATGAGAATGCAGTAGGTTATCAAGTAAACACATAAATGAATGACATGAAAGTATAACAACAAAGGCAAGCAACCAGAGGAAGGTAAACTAAAATTTGCAGAGAGAACAGGAGACAGTGGTAACCTGACTAGAACTTACAGGTAAGGGAGGCTTAGACTGAAAAAAGAGACTGATACCTAAGGAGGAGTGATGCATAAAAAAGAAAGCAATCTTGTTACAGAGCTTTAAAATTTATACTGAGGACAACAGGGAGCTTAAGTGATGTTTTAAATAGAGGACATGTAGAGAATATTTTGGAAGAGGCAAGATGGAAATTGGAAAATAAGAAAGTCATCGGTGATATGAATGTTGAACCACTCTTCAGCAGGATACGAAACTGGGAGGAGCATATGTGAGTTGGATCAGAATGAATTCATCTTTGATCATGTTGAGTTTTACTAGCTGATTGTGAGCCATTCATTAGAGAAATTCAAAAAGAGTTGGAAATGCCAATCTATCAAAGGTAAATCTGGCCTGAAGATAAATGCTTGGAAATCATTAGTGGCATTTGAAGCGATGGAAGTAAACAGCATTGACAATGAAGAGAATGTAGAATTAGACAGGATGAGAGCAGGATGACAGAACTTCAATGAACACTAATATTTAGGAAACAGTTCTTACAGGGAATAGGTAGAGAGATGGGAGGGAGCCAAGGAAAGAGAGCACATACCAGAAGTTGGGAGTGGGGTGGTGTGCATGGTGACAAAATCCGATATTCCTGGAAAAAATAAGTAAGATAAAAAATGGAAATGATCTTTGTATTTAGTAATAACATATTATGTTTAGCAAAAAAAAACTTTCATTGAAGTGATGATTGTCATAGATAAGTCATTATGGCTTCAGGAAATTATAGTAGATGCATAAGTGGAAATAGTGAGTGTCCAATAAATGTGTGCTATTAGTGTGAGAGACATGGTTGCAAGTTGAAAGATGATAGAAGTTTTTGGCTGGGCAGTCAAAAAGAGCTCTACGTTTCCTTAAGGGAGTTTTAGAAAGTTCCAGACACCTGAAAATTTATGCAAAAATTTCAAGTATATTCAATATGTGCATTTCTTTGAGAAACATGCATATTTACAGTATAAGGATTTTTGATGCAATCAGAAAAAATAATAAGATACATAATGTATTAAATAATCATTAGTATTATATGCTATACATGTACTATTAATACTTAGAGATATTAATCTATACATGTCAATACATTATTGTGACTACTTTACACAGGATATGAATATATCATTGTGACTAGTTCTGTTTAGAACAGGAAAACAAAACTTGTCAATTTCTTTTTTTTTTTTTTTAAGGCAGAGTGGATAGTGAGAGAGAGACAGACAGAGAGAAAGGTCTTCCTTTTGCCGTTGGTTCACCCTCCAATGTCCGCCACGGCTGGCGTGCTGCAGCCGGCGCACTGCGCTGATCCGAAGCCAGGAGCCAGATACTTATCCTGGTCTCCCATGCAGGTGCAGGGCCCAAGCACTTGGGCCATCCTCCACTGCACTCCTGGGCCACAGGAGAGAGCTGGCCTGGAAGAGGGGCAACCAGGACAGAATCTGGCGCCCCGACTGGGACTAGAACCCAGTGTGCCGGCGCCGCTAGGTGAAGTATTAGCCTAGTGAGCCACGATGCCGGCCTCAATTTCTTATAAATGTTTGCTTTAGTATATTTTATCACTATTTGTGGTTATTCACTATGCTTCCTGAAGATTATGAATCCTTACATGCTGCCATGTTCATTGCACTGCCTTCTGTGGATGGAGTATATTTCCCTTCTGCATTGACACAGACCTGATCCTGTTTCTTGTCTCTGTTCATCGACCATGAGCAGAAGTGATCATGTCATGTCCTAGTCACAATGTGACACATCATCACAGCTTTGCCATGGCTCCTTTCCATGTCACAGAGCCAAGCTATTGCAGTTACTATTCCAGGAGCCTGAATAATATATAAATATACTCTTCAAAACCACACTTTGCCTACTATGTTCACACATCATTATTTTTGGGTAGCAATTGCCCCTTCAGCTGTTTGCTCCCTTTCCATTCTATTTAACTATTATAAAGAAACAAAAACATCAACTATTTTTAAATGTTTTCTAGAAAAAAATGTAGTTATTGGGTGACAATAATATACTAACCAATAAGAACCACGTAGAAAGAGAATAGTTAGCACTATTTATGGTTGTAAGGAAGAAATAGAATATAATTACAATGGGCTATGGCATTAAAAATTAAAAGCATAATCTAGTGAAATTTGATGGAAATCAAACCACCAATGCACTCAAAGAAGAATGAATTTGATTTCCAGTGTTTATATTGAGTTATGTTAGGAGGGAAAAACTATGAGTAAGTAGCTTAAACAATTATGCAAAATTTCTTTGTGGCATAAGGAGGGTAGGGAAAGGGTTAAATGATGAGAAGGTTCACCTGATCAGAGAGATGTACTAGGTACAGAAGAGTAAGATACCTAATTGGTCAGACCTGAGATTATTAATTTACTTAAATAAGTGGCATTACATCTCTAGTGGGAAAAAAATGGAGACTAAAAGACATTGGAGTAAAGGCTAAACATGGCCGGCGCCGTGGCTCAATAGGTTAATCCTCTGCCTTGTGGCACCGGCACACCGAGTTCTAGTCCTAGTCAGGGTGCCGGATTCTGTCCCGGTTGCCCCTCTTCCAGGCCAGCTCTCTGCTGTGGCCGGGGAGCGCAGTGGAGGATGGCCCAAGTGCTTGGGCCCTGCACCCCATGGGAGACCAGGAGAAGCACCTGGCTCCTGGCTTCGGATCAGCGCGGTGCGCCGGCCGTGGCGGCCGTTGGAGGGTGAACCAACGGCAAAAAGGAAGACCTTTCTCTCTGTCTCTCTCTCACTGCCCACTCTGCCTGTCAAAAATAAAAGGATAAACACAACATTATGCTAATCATACATGAAGATAAAAGGAAGAAAGTGTTACATTAGAGATTTAAGGTGACACAAGACACTTGGTTGGGAATTGAGCATATGTGGAATCAAGGAGTAGTCAGATGTATTTTTTGTCAGAAAATCTCTTCTTTGTTCTTAATAATTTGTGAATTTCATTCTTTCCTTTTTATATGCTTTGTTAAGCATCCATGATGTGCTCCGTATTCAGCAGGGAATAAAAGACTTAAAAATTCTGTCCCACGGAGCGTGTGTTCTGGTATCCACTCCTCCATCAGTATTAGGCAAGGCTACTTAAGAACACCAATTATTACACAATGCATTAACACCATGGACTCAGAATGGGCATGAGGCTATGTGTGTGGAAAGAGAAGGGGGGAGTTTTTGACACCAGAAGCATGTCACGAATATGCTGGTTCTAAAGCTCATTTAATTTCTGTCTCTGTTCCTATCAAGTCATAGAGAAACTTAAATACAAAATGCATTGCTTTAAAGAACTGTCCTTTTAGAATGTGTTTTATTGGTTTATCACGTGTGACTTTCATGAATAAGATAGTTCTACATTTAAATAGTTGACAAGAAAACAATTTGGGATACCTATTTTGAAATTTGAAACAATGCAAAATTTTATTATTGACTTACATATCTACTCATAATGTGAAGGCAGTTGATTTTTAAGATTACTTTATGGGATGGGCATTTAGCTTTGCAGTTGACACATCAGTTCCAGTATAAGATATCAGAGTACCTTGGTGGAATACCAAGCTACAACTCCTGACTCCAGCTTCCTGCTAATGCAGGCTCTGGAAGCAGCAGTTATGACTCAAGTTATGACTTTGCCACCACAGTGGAAGATCTGCATTGAGTTTCCAGCTCCAGGCTTCAGCCTTGACCATTTGGAGAGGGAAACTACTGATGGGAGTTCTCTCTCTCTCTCTGTGTTTTCATTTCTTTCTCTTTCTCTCTCTATTTCCTTCAGTGTTTTCATTAACTAAATAAGGGACAGAAAGATAAGTGAAGGGAAATAAAAATATCCTTTGCTTTCTAAATATGTAAATGTATGAATTCATTAAATCATTTAAATGTTATAAATATTAACTCTAAAAAATTTTTTAAGCTAATTATCAGAAATGAATCTTTTAATCTCTTCCTTTAAACCTCTTTTTCCTTATAAATTGAGTTCTATAACAATATAATTTATTAACATACCTTAAATGCCTCACAATTAAAACTTGTGTCATTAATCACACTTTGTGATTAATTTTTAATTTTACCTCAAAGTTATTGGAAGCACAAATAAAATTAATGTACAGAAAAGCTTTTAAGATTAATTGAATATAGCAGTAGAGAAGATTCTATTTTAGTGGAAATGCTTAGCATATTTTTTGATTTATTAACAACTGAGTATTGGATATTCTATTTAAAATGAACTACCATTTAAATTGGCAAAATTAGATATCAATCTATGACTTAGTCTGATAATTGAATCCAATTTACAATAAATTTCCTGAACATCTATTATCATCTCTTAGTATAAGATAGTAAAAACATAGAAAAAGTCAAAACAGAGTATCATGTATAAGGAGCTAATAAACTTGTGGACCTGGTGATGTCATATCTTTCTTTATATGTTTCTCCTCTGCTTTATATTCAATATATATAAGAAGAAATCTATTTCTTTGTATCCCTAACTATTCTCAGGCATCTTTTCTGCCTAATATATTCATGATTCTAGTAACTAAGGTTCATAACTTTGGAGTCTCCATTTAATTAATTCTAAATTTTGACCCAAAAATAAGTATGATAATATTTGTTGGATTTGTTTATAAAAATTTTTTATTAATTTGAAAGGCAGAAAGATACACTCAGAGACAGAAACAGACAGTCAAAGATGATCCATCTTTTGGTTCACTCCCTAAATGCTGGCAACAGCCAGGGCTGAGCCAGGCCAGAATCAGGATCCAGGAACCCAGTGAGATGCAGTGGTAAACTGTACATCAATATCCCATTAGCAGAGTATTTGAATCATTTGAGACTCAAAAGGCAGGTCAGGGCAGGCAAGGAGGGTTGACTGCAACATGTGAGGCTGACCCAGATACAGATATAAGGTTAGCCCAGAAAAGGGTGCAAGAGCCAGGCAGGATAACTGTTCTAATAAGTGTGGGCATAGCATTAGAGAATCAAATGGAGTACTGAAACCATCATCTAAGCATATTACCTGAGTTCAAATCCTATCTCTGTCACATGCTAGCTGACCTTAGCACATTATTTAAATTTTCTGCATTTCTCCTTTCATTATGTGTAAAATAGGTATAAATAACACCTACATTAGAGAACTCAAGAAGATTATTCATTCGCAAAATCACCTACAGCGACCAATAAATGTAAACTATTATCAGCATCAGTAATTCCAGATCTTAGAAAGCAGGAAAACTCTGTTATTTGTAACTGAGGCAAATTTGCAGGTCACTATAAAGCTGGTTTGTAAAATCAGATGACAATCAAGGGTAATCTTGATAGATAAACACACTGTGCTACAACCTCCCAATTCTGCAGTTTCATCTTGAAAATGCATAAGTAAACGATACAGAATTCACAATTACATTTATAGCTGCATATATATAATTTATTAATTAATTGATATAATGCAGTTATCTTCTTTGCCTCCTTACCAAAACAAGTGTATGGCTAGGGCAGATTATTAAAGTAACCATGAGAATGCTTCATATGTTCATTTTTGGGGAAATACATTAGAATTACCCTGTTTGGACTTCAGATTGGATCCCTAAATCATTTGGTTTAAAGCTTAACCTGTGAAAATCTAACATTAGCTGAAATCATGTCTTCACACAGTATTGATTCTTCCACAAAGCTATATGTGTTCAGATGAACAATATATCAAACAAGTAATATCTACTTAAATTGTTCATCTTTACTTTAAAAGGTGAAAAGTTGTATGTGCTAAAATAGCACTCTATTAATTCAAGAGTGGCTGACAAACCAGACTTAGTCAAGGAAAAATATAATTATTTTTGATATTGAGTATACAAAGGTAACTTGCTCATTTGAATAACTTTTCAATGCTTTTTTCCCTCTATATCCAATTAATTTTTATGTGTTTAAGCTCCCTACCTGACCAAGCTGTCATTCATTTGATGGAGTATTATATCATTCCTAGCAAACTTCTATTTTGTATACACACACACACACAGACACTTAGTATTAGTCTCACTCATACATATCTTTTTGAAATAAAGTTTGTGCATGTATATGTTTATTTTTACTTTACTTGAAAGGCAGAGAGAAAGAGGCAGAGAGGGACAGAGAGTTAGAGCTCTTCCATTCACTGTTTCACTCCCCAGATGAATGCAAGATTTAGGGCTGGACCAGAACAAAGCCCAAAGCCTGGAATATAATCTGGGTCTCCCATGTGCAATAAGACACTCCAGTATGGGATATAGGCATCTCAAGGGGCATAACCACTTAACCAAACCCTTACCCCTCCCATCAACTTCTGATATCATCAAGGAGAGCAATTATAAGAAAATATTTTCATCCCCAAGTATTAGGATTTTGAATTTCCTTAGAAGGAAACATTTTCAAAATCTTAAACAAAACATGGGATCCTAACAACAATTACCTCGCAAGATACTACTTTTATGTTAAATGTGACAAAATTTCTAAACTTTCAGGCAAATAAGCTAAATGCTGCAAGATAATTTGAATACCTAAGCTCATCTCATCAAAAACTGAATGCTAAAATTATATTAGAATTAAAAGTAAGAGGTTCTGGCCGGCGCGGCGGCTCACTAGGCTAACCCTCCGCCTAGCGGTGCCGGCACACCAGGTTCTAGTCCCGGTCGGGGCCCCGGATTCTGTCCCGGTTGCCCCTCTTCCAGGCCAGCTCTCTGCTGTGGCCTAGGAAGGCAGAGGAGGATGGCCCAAGTGCTTGGGCCCTATACCCCATGGGAGACCAGGAGAAGCACCTGGCTCCTGCCATCGGATCAGCATGGTGTGATCAGCGCACCAGCCGCGGTGGCCATTGGAGGGTGAACCAACAGCAAAGGAAGACCTTTCTCTCTGTCTCTCTCTCTCACTGTCCACTCTGCCTGTTAAAAAAAAAAAAAAAAAAAAAAAACCAAAAAAAAAAACGTAAGAGGTTCTTTTTCTCATGTGGAAAAATATAAACTTACCATTTTTACCACAAGAATAAATTCAGTACTCTTGTCAATCAGTATTTAAGAAGATCACTGATTCACATTATATTTATGGACGTTTTAAGAATTTAATTCTGTAATTTGTTTTGGTTCAATTTAGAAAAGTTATCACATTATGAATAAATCATAATATTCTATATGAATGTCTTAAACATGAATTTAAACATAATATAAAGAACTATGAACATTTAAAAATATAATGAAGATGTAACTAATAAAATGAGCACTTTAATACCATGTAAAATCAGTATTCAGGTAAGAAATTATAACTCCCATTTATTAAATGCTATATCCATTAAATGTCCCAATCACTGAATGTGTAAGCAATTGTTTTTAATATATTACCTGTTTATCTATCTATCTATCTATCTATCATTCATCTCTATTTTTATATATTTACTTTAATAAGGCTTGTTCATATTGGATATTTAAACTTAAATCTTGCAGCACATTACATTAAAACTCACAGTACTTGAAAAGTTTTCCAGTAACATTTGTACTTACTTTCTTGCCTTTTACTGGCATAATGTACCTGTCATCTAAATTGCAGGCTGTTCCTCTGCCTGAAAGTCCTTCAGTGGATTAAATTAATTGCTTTTCTGTCACCAGGAAACACATTTAAGTTATTCAAGTAGGAAAATTATTCAAGGCTCCTGAGTTGCCATGATATAATCTACTTGAGAACTTTTGTAAAAAGCTATCCTTAGTGAAGGAAGAGCACATTATAGGAAGGACTAACTGCATTGGCCAGACTGGCTAAGATTATCAAAAAATACCACTAGCTTAGTGGACTGCAAATATTTATGAGTCAGGCACCATGTGGACTTAAACAGAGTAATACAATATCTTCATTCTTTGTCACTTACCTATCATGGAACAAAAGAATTCTATTCATGAACAAGGTGATTTAGTTTAGACCAATTTAAAATTATTATATTGCAATAATTAGAGTACAACTGTTAGATTGAGTATTTTATCCTTTAGAAATGAGATAAAGATATTGGGTTTGACCTTCATTTGGTGGCCTTTGTTTCTTGTCAGCTACAGCAGCTTATATAGGTCTTGCTTTCAAGGTTAACGACATTGTATCCATTATGCTGTCAGTTTTCTAAGATAAATCAATTCTTAAATTATATCACTCAAGTACAAATTTTTCACATCAAGAGCCATTCTGGCCACGCACTTCACAATTTAATTATTGTGAAAGGAAAATGCATTAAAATGTCATCAGATTAAATGACACCTTCAAACTGAGTGCTATGAATACATTTTCCGATTTAAATGTTTGAAATTAAAGAGCAATGTGACTTAAAAACACTTTAGCTTAAAATGCAAAAAAATAAAATAAACAGAATTTAAAAGACATTTGTTTATCCTAGGTTGAAAAAATTATTCTGCATATATGAGGGAACTTCAAAGATTCATGGAAAATAGATTTGATGCAAATGGTCCAAATCCATGCATATGAGGGTGTCTTCACAAAGTTCACAGATTCATATTAAGAAAGCTACACATTAATTTAAAAAATTTGCACGGAAATAAATGTATGTTTTAAATCTGTTTTCTGTGAACTTTTTGAAGCATCCTGGTATAAGTGAGGCCAAATCTTGCCTACCTATCAAAACATCTGACACCATTCTAGAATTCCATCGTGGAGTTAAAAAAAGTTAATGCTTACTACTAATAAAATAATATGTATACAATTATATTTTGCATTTTATATAGTGGTTTAGCATCAAAGCAAGTACTAAAATAAATTATATGTTCTTGATGTCTACATTGCTGATTAGTTTGGGAACATTTGCCTAGACTAGACAATAAAAACTTTGATACTGAAAGTCTGCAGTGAATCATAATATGTCATGAAATTTAAAAATATCATTTTGGAATTTATTTCAATAAGCCATTTACCTAAAAGGGTTATTAGATAATCATCATGATGTTTCAATTTATAAAATGTATACAAGTTTTTATGAATCTAAGAAACCTAACTGGACACTCTGTAGCAATCTAGAGGGTGAAGTAAGGGATTTGCTTATTTGAACATAATTTTGAGAATAAGGGCAATATTATTGGGAAAAAGAGTATGCTCATCTGTGTGACTGGCATACAAAATAATATTAATTTATAATCTTTGAAAGTTTCATTCAAATAGTTTTTAATTTCTGTACTCATATCACAACTATTACTTTAATCAGTTAAGTCATCTATTCATCAATATAAATGACTTACAATTTATCTTCATATACTATTATTTAAGGATTTTTCCAATGCTTCTTATTTCCCAGATTTTTAGAAATTTACATTCTTCCAGTTATAAAAAATCCAAATGCATATGCAGCTGGTGTATGCTTTAAAATTGAGTGCATTAAAAGCCCATTCTGTAATTTGCATCTCTGTTTGACATTTTCACTACTGATTTGCCTTCTTTACTTTCTTTGTACACAGAAACCTGAAAATAAAAATATCTACAACAGACACATAAATCACAAATGTATTGATTGTAGCTACCCACTTTATACCACTAATTCTAGGAACCATATTATTTGAACAATAAACTTACCAGCAAGCAATTCGAGCAAAATGATCTCTGGCCCCGAACAGCAACTCTAATAACAACACATCAGACATCAGTAAGGAGTTTGCCTTAAGGTTTCATCATGCACTTCACTCTTCACAAAAAATTACAGCTTAAATTAGAGGCATTGCTTTGGCATGGGAATCCATATATTTTATAATTACAAAATACATTTAAATCCATACTCACATGATGTTCAGCTGTCTTCCTTCTGTGTTGTATCATGTCATTTCACATTCAGATTATCCTCATATCACAGTCCTGCTGTGTAGTCTTTCTCCAATAGAATAGGGAACTAACAATAGAAATGTTCAATGATGAAACCATGGTTACATTAGAAGAAGTTCTTTATGCATTGGCCTGAGAGTCTGTTAATTTGTTTTATGTCCTTCAGTTGAGGCATACTCTACTACTGTACAGCAATCTCTGCTCTTAGGTGAGGTGTAGACAGAGGATTTCAGATTTCAGAAGAGCAACTGCTTACATTAAAATTATCAGAGCCGCATAAATAAAACAGTAATAAAGTAAACTCTTTCTTTAACGTAGGTAAAATCGAACCTTGCAGGTAAAATCATCCTCATAAGTTTGCTAATAACACAAAACTAAAAATAGCTTCACTGGTATATTTCTTAATATCTGTAAGTGAAACACACATTCCTCTAAAATAATATAACTACTTATCTCTGAAACATAAAACCCTATTAGTGACTTTATTTCATGATATGTTTCAAAATTTTGACCACGGTTTATTAACTACAAGGAAGAGTTACATTCTTTACTGTAGAAAATATTAAATGGGTTTACTAATTTTGGGTGTATATTTGACATATTAAACTTTAATGGAATACATGTATACCTTTAAAGAGAAACAATCCACATATGAATAAGAAGGTAGACACATATAAATAGATACATACATGCAATTTATTTTGAAAAGTATAGATATGCACTTTTCAAAATAAAGGCTTGATAAGTAGTATTCCTTGATGTAAGCTCTCAATATACTAACATTCATATTTTACTGAAATCAGAATGATTTTAACAATAACTAATAATAAGTTTTAAAAAATCAAGTAATATTTACCTGATAAGAGGCACAGTAAAATAAATATTGAGTTCTAAAACCACAAGTCATTTATATAGTGTTTTCCATGTTCTAGGAATTATCTTTATTAAGTTACTTGTAAGAGTGTCTACATGGGGCTGGTGCTGTAGTGTAATAGGATAGGCCTCCGCCTGCAGCGTGGGCATCCCATAAGGGCACAGGTTCATGTCCTGGCTGCTCCTCTTCCAATCCAGCTCTCTTCTGATGGCCTGGGAAAGCAGTGGAAGATGGCCCAAGTGCTTAGGTCCCTGCACCCACATGGGAGACCCAGTAGAAGCTGCTGGCTGTGGCTTCCAATTGGCTTAGCTCTGGCCATTGCAGCCATTTGGGTAATGAACCAGAGGATGGAAGACCTCCCTCTCTGTCTCCCTCTCTCTGTCCCTAACTATACCTTGAAAAACAAAAAATAGAGTGTCTACTCATACAGTAATTGTACGTAGTAAGATAGTTCGTCTGGGGTGCTTAGAGTATCAGGTACACGGTGAGCATTCAATACACACTGTCTTTGACTACAATTAACACAGTCTTCACGCTTTAATTGGTGCACCCCATTCATCTTCCCATTTAATCTTCATGGTAACTCAGTGGAGCAAATATCACCTGCTTTATTTAGAGATAAGAACACTGAAGCTAAAAGACATCAGGCAATTTTCTCAAAGCCACTGTGGTCAGTAATACAACTGGGACTCAAGCCCAGACTAGAATCTGTTAAGTTCAACCATGGTGATTTACTGCTTCCCATACTCAATTCAGCATTTAGCAGCTTGCTTTTGCTGTAGGAAGCAATGAACAATATGTATCAGCTAAGGCCCAGGTAACCACCTTGGATAAAGGGACTTTTGGGTAAGCGGAAGGAAAACCACAAGCAACAGCACCATACCCTGAAGTCAGTCCCTGTGGGGACTCGTAGAGAAAATGGGGTTCCTTCCCCACTCTCTGGACCCAGAAATAAACCAGAAGGCAGAAATCAGAGAGTTCTGGGTGGTTAGGAGTCATCTACAGGGGACCACCAACCCACTGTAAGCTTTCTCCTATGTTCACCAGAAGCCAGAAGCCAAGAAAGCTTATTGCCAGAAGTTTTTCTTTTTTCTTGAATGTACTAAAACATATTAGACATTTCTTTCTTGATAAAATATAGAAAAACATTTGAACATCATAATTTCCTTCAAACATATCTTTGCATTTTTACCATGTTGATCATTTTTCTTCTATGTTATTAGTTTTTTTCATAGTTAGGTATGAAAGCTTTATACATTTTAAGTAAACTGATCCTCATCTCTCTTAAGTATTACATTTACATTCACCTTTTATCTGTTCAGTATCTGTCTTTTGATTTTTTTGGACATAGACTTTTTAGTTATGTAAAAAATTATCAATCTTTTGATTTAGACTTCTTGTGTTTTGTGTTATACTTATTAAGAACATACCATTCTTTAGGGCAAGTCTTTCCCCAGCTTTAGTTAATTTTATAGGCATGTGGTGAATACTCCAGGGGAACCCAATGGATAGCTCTGTCTTTCCCAAGTTTTTTTTTTTTTCTTTGACAGTTAGAGGGAGAGACAGACAGTCAGAGATCCCATCCACTGGTTCACCATGTCCAAATGCTCCGCGTGACAGGGGCTGGACGGGGTTGAAGTTAACATGAACCATCATTGCATTGGTGGGAAGCTCCATGGAGGTGGGAGCCAGTGACCAGGCACTCTGATGTGGTACACAGGCACCTTAACTACTGGGCTTTATACCCATTCTTTCCAAAATTCTGAACTGCAGAATTCCACTCACCTTGGTTTTCCCAGCTCTCCACTCTGACTAAATCAGGAAGGCTGCCAGCCTCCTGCCATGGGCTACATAGTGGGAAAACTCTTTGAAGGCAGCAAAGCTGAGGCGGGGGGGGGGGGGGGGGGGAGGCTCTCCTCACATGTTTCACATTTCTTTGGGATCACTTTCCTGCTTCATCTCCAATGTTTTGCATACAACTTTTGCATATATTTTTCACATTTATTTCTTATAGTGAGATTTTTTTAAGAGATTTTATTTATTTATTTGAGAGAGTTACAGACAATGAGAAAGAGACATTGAGAAAGGTCCTCCGTCTGCTGGTTCAGAGCTAAGGCCAGAGCTATGCCGATCTGAAGCCAGGATCCAGGATCCAGGAGCTTCCTCCTGGTCTCCCACGTGGGTGCAGGGACCCAAGGACTCTGGCCATCTTCTACTGCTTTCCCAGGCCATAGCAGAGAGCTGGATTGAAAGTGGAGCAGCCGGGACTCGAACCGGTGCCCATATGGGATGCCGGCGCTTCAGGCCAGGGCTTTAACCCACTGTGCCACAGCACTGGCCCCCACATTTATTTATTAATGGTTAAGGTAGTAGGATGGAACTAGTCTCTGTAACTTCATTTACTCAGAAGCAGAAATCTACACATAGGTTCTTTATTTGTTCTTATTTTCCAGAGACTCAGGAATTTTGATGTTTGTTCCTTAGTCCTCAGACTCCTGTTACTATTTTACAAATATTTACATGATATATATGCAATTTATTTTTAAAATTTTGAATTAACATGAAATACCTGTATATTTACTTAGGTATAGACAGCGTGAACCAGTCACACCAGGCAACCAGCCCTTCTGTCTCCTTTGCTGTAAAATATTGCTACCTTATTACTCTGTGAGATACCAGAACCCATCATCTTCATGCAACTGCATTTTGATGCCCAATATTAAATCTTCCAATATCACCTTATCCTCTTCATCCTCTCTAGTGATAACTATTTTTAGACTCATAATGAACACATACATAATATTCACATCAACTGTATATATATTCACATCATATACATATTTGAATATATACGTATTTAGCTTCCAAAAATAAAAGATGTGGTACTTGTCTTTCTGTGTTTGCTTTACTTCACTTCAAATAATAATATCTGGTTGTATACTCTTTGCTGTAAATGTCAGGTTTCCATTATTTTTATGGCTGAGTTATATTCCATTTTATGTATATATGTGTGTGCATGTGTTTGTGTTTGTGTGTGTGTGTGCCTATATGCTACTGTGCATAGTGTTGCAATAAACATGGGAGTATGGGTATCTCTCCTATGCTGACCTCTCTTCCTTTGGACATATTTCCAGAGTGGATATCTGGCCCATGTGATAGATCTATTTTTAGTTTTTTGAGGGATCTCCATTATGCTTGTACTAATTCGCATTCCCCTTAACAGTGTGTTTGGATTTCCTTTACTCCACAACCTCACCAGCATTTCTTGTTTTCTGTCTTTTGATACTAGCTGTTCTAACTGGAGTGAGATGTCTCACTGTGATTTCTGCATTGTGCTGATGCATCTCTCTTCACTCTGCTGAGACTTTCTTTTGCTGTCCAGAATCCGTCTCTTTATGTCAGGACCTTGCTGCTTACAACAGGCCTGCAGCATGTCTTGAAATCGGATATTGTCATGCTTCCCTCCAGTTTTGTTCCTATTGTTCAAGACTGCTTTGTCTACTCAGGAGCTCTTATGTCTCCATGTAAATGTTAGGATTGTTTCCTCAGATTCTGTGCAGAACGTCACTGGTATTTTGATGGGGATCTCACTGGGTCTGTAAATCACTTTGGATGGTATAGATATTTTAATAATATTAATCCAATCCATGATTATTTGTAATCTTTCCACATTGTGTGTGTGTCTACTTTCTTTTGTTCATGTTTTGTAATTTCTACTATAGAGGTCTTTTACATCTTTGGTTACATTTATACAAAATTTTTTTTATTTACACATATCTTACATTTCTTAGTATACACACACAGACACAGTCTGGTGGTCAGGAACTGAGCTGTGTACGATTATTTCTGGTGTTCTGAAATCTGTTGAGAATTTTTTCATGATTTAGTTACAGGTGTTCTGTATTTTGCCTATCCTATTGAAGCACAGTGTATTCCCCCTTTCTCCAACCCTGTCATACTGGCACAGTCTGAAAGTTTCAACGCTAGTTCCCTGGTTCACCTCCTACTTCTGTTCATGGAGTTGGATTTCTCTAGGAAAAGTCTATCCTCACAGCTGTTGCACTAACAATCTCTTGAGTATTTTCAGATTCTACCCTTCCAGGGGTGAATCCTGCTCCCTGGCTCCAGGTGCTTTCTTGTGCTGCAGAGAGCTAGGTGACCCTAAGAGCTGGCAATGCTCCAGGCCCAGTGCAAGGCATTGCTATAGACCAGGAATTTCTGTTGGCATTCTTCCTTTTGAGTATTATCCCCGCTCCCAGCCACTTTCTGTTCACCAGCGCCCTTCATTCTTTTGTTTTTTTCTTCATTCTTCATCCCCACTTTAGGACAGATGACTACTCTAACCAATTAATTTCCCTGCATTTACAGCCAAATTCACAGAAGACAAGTCATTTCCTTTAATATGCTATAGAGTGGAAGAATTATTTATTCTGCACCACAGATCACACAGAAATATCTTGGAAGTTACTTTTTGGGGTGTGTGCCATCACAAAGTAAAACAAGTGAGTGACAATGCATGAAAAGATGCTGTAAGAAAATTTGCTTCAGGGTCCATTTTGTGGAGCAGTGGGCAAGGCTGCTGCCAGTGATGCTGGCATCTCATACTGGATCACCCGTTTGGGTACTGGTTGCTGTGCTTCTGATCTAGCTGCCTACTAATGCACCTGGGAAGGCAACAGCATACGCCCCAAGTACCTGGACTCCTACTACCCATGCAGGAGACTTAGACAGAGTTCCTGGCTCCAGGCATCGGTCTGGTCCAGCTCCAACCATTGTGGCCATTTGGGGAGTAAACCACCAGATAAAACACATACCTCTCTATCTCTCTCTCTTCCTTTCAAATAAATCAGTCATTTTATAAAGAAAAAGAAAAGTTGTTTCATTTAATTAAAAGAAAAATAATTTAATTCTATGCTAAATCAAGAAAGAGTTGTTTTGTAATTATGATTCTTAAAATAAATTTTTAAAGCCAATGCATTTTTAAATGAATTAAGCAAAGTGAGCTATAATTTATATGTTATATTTCACCTTGTTTATAATAAGGATAACAAAAGCATCAAGTGAGTTAATTAACAATTTTTACTAGAATATGCTATTTCAGTCCTAAAGGAACATTAAGTCACAAAGGTTGGGGCCAGCATATGTGGGTGGATCATTATAAAACTTTATGGCAAAGCAAAATAAAATTTCTTAGTTTTATAAAACTCTTATCTTTCATGTTTAATCTCCTAGTAGTCACAAGGGTGAGAAACAAAATCACTCTGTTGACCAGAACAGGAAAATGTACATAGAAACATATTTATAGAAGACTTTACAGTTCACAAAAAGCTGCTTCATATGGATAATTAGTATATAAGAAAAAGAAGACTAAAATAAGGGAAATTATGTTTATTTAGTTTGCATCACTCTTCATTTTCCTGGAGTTATTTTTAGTAATTAAATTGAAATAACTCATGAAAATATTGAGTTTAATTAAAAGACATTTGAAAGCTATCTCTTAGTTTTAATATGTAGATCAGATTGGGTATCTTTCCTGTCCATTCTTTCACTGAATAAGAAAAATATTAGTTTCAATTCCACACTGCAAGTTTTTCACTTCCACAAATAAAAATAAACTGTTTTGATACCATCTGATAAGAAGTGAATGTTTGACTAAAAACATTTGGACACATTAGATAAATAGTAACATCAAATAGAATATATCAATAATATTCTCAGTATTGCTGAATAGAAATAGAAAACAAGATGGCTAGCTCTAGGAAATTTGTTTTCTTATGAATAAATGGAAAGTTGTATCTCTTGCAGTAAGGAACATAAAAAAAATGAATTGATATTTGGACTACGATTCAATGAGAAAGTCACATTCTTATAAAAGAATATGGGATTTCTTGTGTTTAGGTTTTTACTGGTGTCACTTCATCAAGCACCTTAATAATAAAGAAATCTTATTTTTATAAACAACTGTTTATAAATATACATTGATTTCTTTCCAGTAATGTCATAAATATTGAATGAATGGAATGACAGAGCCAAATATTGGAAATAAATTAAACATGTATCAATTTACATTGTTATATAAAAATGACATCACTGAACCAAAGTCTTTCATGAATTCTTTAACTATATCTGTATATATCAACCTCACTAGTTTTTAGTGAAACTAGTTCTCAATGTAACAAAGAGAAAAAAAGGAAGAAAAAATGTTTTTGAGCCAAGCCAACTTATAGAATTTCTCATCAAGAACTCATAAAAATTGTCATAAAGACTTTTAGCTTCTATAAAAACATTTGGGTACAATTTTTATTGAGGTTCAGAATGGTAAATGAAAGCTTATTATTTTATACTAGAATTATATTTATCTGAGTACTTTAATAACATCCCAGTTATAGGTTACATGAATATTTTTCATCTTCAAGGATGATCACTCAATTTCCACTTGAATATTCTGACCTAATTACCATTGCATTTCATAAAAACTTAAAATCCATTACTACTATGATCAGCCTTCTTAATATTTTCTCATTTATTTAATGTGTTTTATAATGAAGTTCATTTCAAGCTACTGAAGCCTTGTCTTCATAATGTATTTTTTTTATCCTCTCTTAGTAAGTGTAAGGGGTTTTTTGTTGTTGCTGTTATTTCTGTTAGTTCTAATTCCCTGTAGCTTGCTGCACAAAGGTACAAATGATTTCAAATACATGCCTGTGCTCTGGCATTCTCTATATTTTCTTTTTTTTTTTAAAGATTTATTTATTTTACTTGAAAGTCACAGTTACACAGAGAGAAGAGGGGCAGAGAGAGGCAGAGAGAGAGACAGAGACAGAGACAGAGAGAGACAGAGGAGAGGAGAGATTTCTTCCATCTGCTGCTTCACTCCCCAGATGGCCACAAGCGCTGGAGCTGCATTGATCCGACTCCAGGAGCCAGGAGCTTCTTCCGGGTCTCCCATGTGGGTGCAGGGGCCCAAGGACTTGGGCCATGTTGTACTGCTTTCCCAGGGCATAGCAGAGAGCTGGATTGGAAATGGAGCAGCCAGGTCTTGAATGGGCACCCATTTGGGATGCCAACACTGCAGGCGGCGGCCTTACCCACTACACCACAGAGCCGGCCCCTATATTTTCTTATATTGATTTTCCCCCTCATAGATATATGAATATATATTATATGTTAATAAATAATATCTCCCTCATTTTGATTCTTTATTATTATAAACATGTAAATTTATTCATCTCATCTGTCCCTTAAAATTCCTCCTAGCACCCAGGGAATCTACCAGTCTACTCTAATTCCATTCCCATTTATGATCAATCTTCTTGAAATACCATCTGTCCATTTCATTAACTTCCATTCGTTCATAACTTGTACTAACATTTTCTAATCAAATGTCACATTGCTAAACCAACTGAACACTGGACAGGATTCCTATAACCTGTGTTCAGAAATGTTTGGCACTGGTTGACAAACCAGTTTCTCCAAACTCTCTCTTTATCATTACTAAAACCAAAACTTCCTAACTCTATCACTAACAAGAAAACTATTATTTGGTTTGCTCAGAAGCATTTTGATGTATGAATATTTTATTCGGTCACATCTCGATTTTCTATCTGTTAACAAGATTTAATCACTAACTCTTGCATTAAATGTATCAAGATTTTTTGATAAATTGCCTCCTGAAAATTTTTAGATTTTGCTATGATTTGCCTGGGAAAAATATGTACAATACACCGAATTATAATTTTAGCATACAGTGTTGTTATTATGATATCATATTAAAATATTCTTGGGCACACTTTCATATAGACTGTAGATTAAATTTGCCTCTCATTTTAACAGAGTAAGGATGGGGGCAAAAGGATTCATCTCTAATTATTATATCTGTGCCCTCCCTATATACGATAAGATTAAATATCAATATATATTAACTGAATCATTGCTTTAAAATGTGCATGAATATCTCAATAGATTCAAAGAAAGCATTTGATAAAATACAACATTCTTTGATGATGAAAACTCTAATCAAAATGGTTAGAGAAGGAACATTCCTCAACATGATCACGGCAATTTATGACACACACATGGCCAGCATCATATTGAATGGGGAAAAGTTGGAAGCATAGCCATTATGATCCAGTACCAGACAAGGATGCCCACTCTCACCATTGCTATTCAATATAGTCTTGGAAGTTTTAGCCAGATACATTAGACAAGAAAATGAAATCAAAGGGATTCAAATTGTAAATGAAGAAGTCAAACTATCCCTATTTGCAGATGACATGATTCTATACATAGGGGATCCAAAATACAACACCAAGAGACTATTGAAACTCATACAAGAGTTTGATAAAATAGCAGGATATAAAATCACTACACAAAAATCAACACCCTTTGTATACATAGATAATGCCATGGCTGAAAAAGAACTTCTAAGATCAATCCCATTCACAATAACTATAAAAAAAACCAAATACCTTGGAATAAATTTAACCAAGGATGTCAAGGATCTCTATGATGAAAATTATAAAACAATAAATAGACGAGCATACAAAAAAAATGGAAAAACCTTCCATGTTAATAGATTGGAAGAATAAATATCATCAAAATGTCCATTCTTCCAAAAGCAATCTACAGATTCAATGTGAACCAATCAAAATACCAAAGACATTCTTCTCAGATCTAGAAAAAATGATGCTGAAATTCGTATGGAAACACAGGAGATCTCGAATAGCTAAAGCAATCTTATACAACAAAAACAAAGCTGGAGGTATCACAATACTAGATTTTGAGACATACTACAACAAAGCAGTTATAATCAAAATAGCCTGGTCCTGGTACAAAAAACAATGTATAGACCAATAGAACAGAATAGAAACACCAGAAATCAATCCAAGCATCTAAAACCAACTTATATTTGAGCAAGGATCTAAAATCAATTCCTGGAGCAAGGACGGTCTCTTCAACAAATGGTGCTGTGAAAACTGGATTTCCATATGTAGAAGTATGAAGCAGGACCCCTACCTTACACCATACACAAAAATCCATTCAAAAATAGATTAACGACCCAAATCTATGACCTGATATCATCAAATTATTAGACAACTATGGGGAAACGCTGCAAGATATTGGCACAGGCAAAGATTTCTTGGAAAAGACCCCAGTGGCACAGGCAATCAAAGCCAAAATCAACAAATGGGATTACATCAAATTAGAAGCTTCTGTACAGCAAAAGAAACACTCAGGAAAGTGAAGAGTCAACTGACAGGATGGGAGAAATTGTTTGCAACTGATAAAGGACTAATAACCACAATCTACAAAGAGATCAAGAAACTCCACAACAAACAACAAACTCCAAAACAAACAACCCAGTTAAGAAATGGGCAAAAAACTTAAACAGATATTTTTCAAAAGAGGAAATCTAAGTGACCTACAGACACATGAAAAAATGCTCAGGACCCCTAGCCATCAGGGAAATTTAAGTCAAAACCACAATGAGGTTTCACATCACCCCAGTTAGAATGGTTTTCATACAAAAATAAACAAACAACAAATGCTGGTGAGGATGTGGGGAAAAAGGTACCCTAATCCATTGTTCATGGGAATGTAAACTGGTAAAACCACTATGGAAATCAGTTTGGAGATACCTCAGAAATCTGAATATAATAGGCCTACCCTATGACCCAGCCATGACACTTCTGGGAATTTACCCAAGGGAATCAAAATCATCAAATAAAAGAGTTATGTTTTTTGCAGCTCAATTTACAATAGCTGACACATGGGATCAACCTAAATGCCCGTCAACTGAAGACTGGAAAAAGAAATTATGGGGTATGTACATGATGGAGTACTACACAGCAGTAAAAAAAAAATTAAATCCAGTCATTTGCAACAAAATGGATGAATCTGGAAAACATCATACTTAAATAAGCCAGTCCCAAATGGGTAAGTAGTATATATCCCCCTGATCTGTAATAACTAATAGAGCACCTAAAAGGAAATCTGTAGAAGTGAAATTGACACTTTGAGAAGTAATGACTTGAATAGCCCTTGTCTTGACTGTTAAGGAACAGTTTTGCTTTTTTTTCCTTAATAGAGAATGGGATAGGAAATAGGAGAGGGAGAAGGAGTTGGAATGGGAGTGGGAGTGGGATGGTGAGTATGATGAGAAGAATCACTACATTCCTAAAGCTGTACTTATCGAATTTGTACTCATTAAATAAATGTTTCTTTGGGGAGAAAAAGAATGTGCATAATTTAAGAGCAATTTTAAAAACTCATTTCAAAGCTTATTAATATGAACTTTAAAGTGCATTCTTTTCTTCCTTTTACATATACACTCAATCTACAGATTCCTCTACTATTTAACTTGTTTTGCATTTATTATGTACTACCATTGATTTCCTACAATGGAAGGGGTGAATCATCCACTCCAGAGACATATTTTCAAGAAATATTCATTTTCTTGTCAGGATCATCGGTGGATAGGTTATGACTTGTACAGCTCATACTTATTGGAGTTGATGATGAGCAAATCAAGTTTGCAGACTTTGGCATCTGTCCTTGAGCAAACTATGTAAGAGTCACATTTAATACTCAGAGGATACTTGCTACCCTCGATGTCTCAGTTTCGAGTTCTAGAAATGCCAATCACCTTCTTGATGACTGAAATTCTCATATTAGTACTAAACTGATGCATTCAAGAGTTTGGGTGCACGGACAAAAAATTCTACTGATTTTTTTTACCCTATTGCCCAGAATCTTCAGTGCTGTATCACAAATGCTTCTTTTCAATTCCTCAAAATCCAGATTCCTCACATTTCCATTCATTATACTGATGAATCTTCTTGTATTTCCATTAATCTATTTACAGTGAAATTTTAAGTTTTTTTTAAATTTAATACGTAGAGTCTCCCAACAGAGTGACTATTGTGCAATTTTTGAGAAAATAAAATCTATATTTAAAATATGTTTGAAGTTTAGGATACGGCCACTAAAAATTACTGAAAATATATGATTGCAGTGTGAGAACTTTAAAGGATTAAGCAAATATAGGATGCTATATCTATTATTCTCACTCTATGGGATGCTGAAATGCATATCTTTTCTATATCTACAAATGTGGGAGGCCCAGGAGTGAGGGGAGGGCTAGGAGTATAGAAGGGAGTAAATCCCCATGTGTTTTCTGTGGATATTAGACATCCTTGTGAAACAGCCTGAATAAAGCCCTATGTGCCCTCCCTCAGCTCTGCAGCTAAGCTACATGCTTCAATTGCCACGGCTTCTTTGGCCCTGTTTTATTAAATTCAACACTAGCATCGGGGTGTGAAGTTGCCAGGGAAATAATGTGGAAAGATCCTACTTCACAGCCTCAATCGGTTTTCTCTGGATTAATAAGTAGCTCAATGCAATTTACTTCATTTCAAATCAATGATGCTACCTATCTATCTGTGGAAAAAAATTATGCTTATCTCTGTTTAACATTTGGTGAGCAAATTACCTATTTGTGCTGCTTGCTCCCTTCAGTCCTTAAATGCTTTTAATTCTAATATACACAACATAATCTCTGTACAATTGCAGTCTTTAAAATGTTGTTAAATTTTTGCAATAGCTTTCCAACCTCCAATACCTGCTACTGGTGCAATGTGGCAAGTGCAGACCAGAGGCCCTGCCTAAGACAATGATTTCACTGTGGTGCCATTGTTCAGAAAAGGTCACCAGCTCATGAATGTTACTGAAGCTTTCACTTGGGCTTCAAAATTCTCTAGAACCCATTAATCTAATCAGTATGACATCAAATCCAGTTTTGTTTTGTTTTCTTTTTCTCTCTCGAATTATATTCCAATCTGCTTAAGGAAAAGAACCTTGGATTTTCCTTTTGATTTCTACCTGTCTTTCAAATCACCCTGCTACATTCTAAGAGCATTACGTATCTCCTATCTGTGATTATTCAGAGCCTCAGGCTAGATAGTCTTAGGATCATTTTATATAAGGGAAATAGTCACAGGGAGGTATATGAATTGTCGAGTTCCACAGTCCTAAGTGCCTTGGCTGGTTCTTCTAACATCACGACATACTGCCTCCAAGTAACCTGTGTTTTCAATGAGATTTTTTCCTCCACCCTGCCCCCTAAAAATTATCAACAAGAGCATGAAACGAAGCTCGTCAGACTGCTGCTGCTTTTCCTGTTTGCTTGATTTGCTTGATTATGAGAGCCAGGTAGGAGAAGCAAAAGGAATCATGAAGCAGATGGCTGGAAAAAACGTTCTGCAGACTGGGCACATTGCACATTGCTCTTATATGACCCATTTTCCCTAACTCAGGAAAATGTACAGAAATAGCAGCAAGAATGCTGTATTTAGATTTCAATTTATAAGCTCATTGAGGAGAAAAAAGCACAGGAGATTGTCACCTTATTATTAGAATTCTCTACTGGCTAACAGAAAAGGAAGGAACCAGCATCCTTATGTGTTGTAACTTTTATAACTGGAGGCACCACTGCCTTCTGGAATCGTTGGTGGTTATTTTTCTTAGACATATGGAAGGCAGCAGGTATAAAGAATTTCCCTTAAGCCCCAAGTCCACAATGCAGAAATAATGAATTCAATAAATATTTCCTATATGGCTATTCAATGTTTTGTTTCGTTTCACGTACCAGCCATTAGGAAAAAAAAAAAAAAAAAAAAAAAAAAAAAACTTCTCATGCCACTAGTGAAAGGGTAGGTATCATTTTTTTTCTTTTTCATTCTACAAAGCAGTCGATGTGAATTCCTAAATATAAAAAACATCTCTTTTGGTATTCAGCTTCTGGGCTACCTCATCAGAACTTGACAGTCAGCCAAAGATAAAATTAATTTTTTAGGTGGAAGAACCTACACAAAATTAGATGTCTGTAATTTCATAAAATGTCTGAATTAGCAATAAGTTTATTTCAAGACATCGAAAATCTTTGTTGAGATTCTAAACAGAGCACTCCATCACGACTTTAGTTTTGACACTCAGGTTCTCTGTCAGAATCTTTTCCGCCCTTTCTGTCTGCAGAGAACTTAAAAATCCTCCCCATCAGATCTGTTCAATCTTGTATTGATATCAGCATCCCAGGGAGCCCCTGTGAATGGACACGTTATATGAATTTTGCACACAAAGTTGTACAAGTCTTGAAATTCTTTTAATAGAAATTTTATGGGAAGGCCTTTCTTTTGTAAGGAAGGCAGGCAGGCATAACCTGCGAGATACAGAAATTTGTGAATTTTATTAATTTTTAATATTACAGAAGAGAAAAGAGAAGCAAGCAGCAGAAGAAGAATTTATGGTACACTGTAATAAAACACAGCCATTGAACGTGAGTAGTAGCATTAATAGTTCCTATCTATGGGTACAACATTCTTTTTTTCATAAATAAATGTCAATAAGAAAGGCAGGCAATTATCACTAATACTATTAATTTTTACAAGTATTTGTTTTGCTAGAAAAAAATGAAAACTATATGTATCTGACCCTAAAATTATATTAAGGAGAGGAAAAAACCAAGAAAGGGCTAAAGAGGAAAGGCTAAAATATATCAAGTAAGACAAAATCTAATTTATAAATAAGGATGGCCATGAACATCTATATTGCAATGTAAATCTAAGTAATAACAAGTATATGTTGGGCCGGCGCCGCAGCTCACTAGGCTAATCCTCCGCCTAGCGGCGCCGGCACACCGGGTTCTAGTCCCGGTCGGGGCGCCGGATTCTGTCCTGGTTGCCCCTCTTCCAGGCCAGCCCTCTGCTGTGGCCAGGGAGTGCAGTGGAGGATGGCCCAGGTGCTTGGGCCCTGCACCCCATGGGAGACCAGGAAAAGCACCTGGCTCCTGGCTCCTGCCATCGGATCAGCGCGGTGCGCCGGCCGCAGCGCGCCGGCCGCGGCGGCCATTGGAGGGTGAACCAACGGCAAAGGAAGACCTTTCTCTCTGTCTCTCTCTCTCACTGTCCACTCTGCCTGTCAAAAAAAAAAAAAAAAAAAAAAAAAAAAAAACAAAAAAAAAAACACAAGTATATGTTATAGCAAAGAGAAGAAAAAAAATAGCCTAATTTGGATAGATCCTAGGATAATATTCACATGTTCACAATTTAAAATATAGCACCCTGGGGCTGGTGCTGTGGCGCAGCGGGTTAAAGCCCTGGCCTGAAGTGCCAGCATCCCATATGGGTGCTGATTCTGGTCCCAGCTCCTCCTCTTCTGATCCAGCTTTCTGCTATGGCCTGGGATAGCAGTGGAAGATGGCCCAAGTCCTTGGGCTCCTGCACCCGCATGGGAGACCCAGAAGAGGTTCCTGGCTCCTGGCTTTGAATTGGCACAGCTCCAGCCATTATGACCATCTGAGGAGTGAACCAGTGGATGGAAGACCTCTCTCTCTGTCTCTACCTTACTCTGTAACTCTGTCTTTCAAATAAAAATAAAGTAAATCTTTATAAAATATACAGCACCCAGGATATATTATACAGTCTTAATTGTGCTAGTAAATTTATTATCATATAACTATATTTACATCTGAATTCAAAAGCCCATAGAAAACTTAGATAAGATTCTATTAAAAATCACAGAAAACAATTAAAATAATCAGAATGAGAAATGATTTTTTTCTATAATTAGCTGAAAATGCAACTGAAAAATACAGCATACATTACATTGTGCTGGTCTAAGTTAGCGCTCCAGGTAACCCGATTGTGATGGGGTCAGGGGTCCTCCTGATTTGTACCTGATTTACTTTATGCCCATCATGAATCATCCTCAGAATTTTTTCACATCTTCCTTCACATTCAATACACTCTGGAAAGCAAAAACTTGCAATGTAGACTTTACTGAAAATAGGGATTCATTATAACCACCACCAGATAGGAATAAAAATCTTTTTAACCACCTTATCCTCCGTCCCATATTCCTAACTGTTTCTATAGGAACATCTCTAGCATCCAAAGCTGCAGCTTCTCAGCCCCTGGAATCTCCCTCAAGTTCTTATTTCATGTTTGTTTGTTTGTTTTTCTATAGGATAATTCAGTTATTCCTCATCCTTTCAAGTCTTGCAAATTTTGGAGTGATTGGGTTCACGCCCCAGCTCTGCTCCCAGTTCCAGCTTCCTGAAACTGCACACCTTGACAGGCAACAGCAATGGCTCAATCACTTCAACACCTATCACTCATGTGGGAGACCTAGACTGAGTCCCTGGCTCCTGGCTTCTCCCTAGCCCGAGCCATGACTTTTGTGGGCATTTGAAGAGCAAATCAGTGGATAGCAAACCTTTATGTGCCTGTCTCTGTCTCTCAAATAAATAAAGACAAAAAGTAAAATATAAATAATATAAAATTAATAAAACAAAAATTAAAAATACTGATGAAGGTGGCAAAAAATTCTTACAAGAATTTTTATTAGGTTCTGCTTTATAGGAGCAGTGTTTCCCCAATTTCAATAAACTTTTAATTAACAAACTGTATTAATGAAAGGAAACTAAATATGGTAGAGCCAAACTTCAGAGAGATTATATTTGTAATATTTATATCTAAAAGAGAATTTTCATTCAGGATATTTTGAAATTCAAGAAACCCATCAAGAAAATGATAGGTGTTCCTTTAAAAAAAATAGACAAGTGGCTTGAACAAACTCTTCACAAAGAGGAAATGTCAAATGGCATTGAAGCTTATGAAGAGGTGTTGTGCAGCAAAAGTCATCAGGGAAAAGGACATTTAAACACCCAAAAGAGCCTTAAAAGTAGCTGAGAATACAGGGTTGATGAGGACAAGGAGCAAGTTAAACTCTCATGCAATGCTAGCAGGGCATACATTAGAAAACTGGAAGGGGGCCGGCGCCATGGCACAGTGGGTTAATCCTCCGCTTGCTGGCTCTGACCACCCATATGGGCGCTGGTTCTAGTCCCGGCTGCTCCTCTTCCAATCCAGCTCTCTGCTATGGCCTGGGAAAGCACTAGAAGATGGCCCAAGTGTTTGGGCTCCTACACCTGCGTGGGATACCAGGAAGAAGCTCCTGGCTCCTGGCTTCAGATTGGTGCAGTTCCGTCCGTTGCGGCCATCTGAGGAGTGAACCAATGGAAGGAAGACCTTTCTCTTTGTCTCGCCCTCTCACTGTCTGTAACTCTACCTTTCAAATGAATAAATAATAAATAAATAAATAAACTGGAAGTATCTGTCAAGATTGACCATAACTATACCTTGCATTTCTCAAATTCCATTCCCAAGTACCCATACAATAGAAAAGTGAACAGAAATATGAGGTCAATGCCACATATTCCTAGAAGCAATCTTTATAGCAACTCTAAGATGGAAAGATCCCAATAACCATGAGCTGTAGAATTGGCAAATATTGTCACATTCTGAAAGTGGAAAATCATAATTCAATGAGAAAGAACAAATTATTGCTACATACAACATGGAGAAATCTCAACTTGGATGAGATTTTAGGCTCCTGGTTTTAGCCAGACCCAGACCCAGCCTTTGTAGCCATTTGTGGAATGAATGAGCAGGAAGATTCCTTCTCTTTCTCTCTCTATCTCTCCCTTTCTCTGTAACTCTGCCTTTCAAATAAATAAGTATTTTTAAAGGTATTCCATGTCACTCAGATTCTAATGTTGCCTACTCTTTATTAATTTTTGTCTTTATCTGCAGTTGCAATGTGCCAATTAATATTCAACACCCCAGACCTTCTCCCAGTCAGGGAAGGCCATATCTCAGTTTTATGTGTAAGAAGAAGGACCCTGACATCTAGGGATTCTGGATAAGCTACTGTTTTCCAGATAAGCAAAATGTGGGGAAAGAATGTGCTCGAGTTTTGCCCTTTGTGTCTTTTTTGACTGGAGCATTGATGTGAAGTCTGGAGGTAGAACAGACTCTCAGCCAGGACCTTAAGGACAGGTGTGCATAATGAATAACCTGGTAAGAATCTAGAAGTATCCCGAGTGTCACTAGCACTGTGACTGACTACTTGCCCTGGGCTTTCCCATAAAAGTTTCTGCCGTGCCTGGTGATGCCCAACACAGTACCCGGTAGCCACACAGAGTTACAGAGCACTTGAAATGCAGCCAGTGAGACTGAGAAATGGCTAAATGTTTAATGAACATTTTAATTTAAATTTAAATAGCCACATGTGGTTAGTGGTCATTATGTTGTGTACTACAACTACAATTATTCTCCTACTTTGTTATGCAGGCAGGCTGCTTTACCATGCAATTACATATCGAGATTCTGTTGAACACACATGCACACACATGCAGTCTGAAAACCCTTCCCTTACACCGCTATCAGATGATGCCATAGTGTGACTCCACTAGAAAGAACCGAGGATCTACAGTGGGGCATAAGAGCACAAGATGGAGGCGGGGAGGCAGGCAGGGGCAGGGGAAAGACAACATAAGACTGCACCAGGACTGATTGACCCGGGAAAGCTCCGATACCTTGGGGAGATCTGCCTCCCTCTGAGTGCAATGAAGCTTTGCCGTCTGCATTTCCTCACAGTGCAGGCTGCCAAACAATGGAGAAAAGTGCACGTTCCCAGTGGGTTCAGCCCTCCTTTCTCAAAGAAAACTGGGGCTCTGCTTCCCTCCAGGGATGTGTGGCATCCTGCATGGCATCCTGTTTTGGATGCTGCCGGTCCCATTCAGGCATGCTACCTCTTCTACCTGGGGGTTTGTTGTATACTGAGGTAGAAGAGGGTAATGAGTAGGCAAACAACCCTGACGGATGGAAAGTAATACACATATGTGCAATTCTTTCGTGTCTCCTGCTCATTCACTTGGAAAAGAGGAAGAACAGGGACCAATGTGACAATCACAGGGAGAAGCAGAAGGCCAGTTTTGGAAAATAGAGAGGATTAGCCACTACTGCTGTCCTGGAAGCGAGAAACAGTATTGCAAAGTCTCGTCTTTGACGGTTATGAAAACAGAAGGATTTGTGTCTGGAAATCTCAATATTAACCATCAATACGGTAGGGATACAAAATATGAAGGACATCACCATAGTGATTCATCTCGCATTCAGCTGCTGATGGAGACAATCAGCCCCGTAGAGCTTATATAGAGAATGTGTTGGGCATCACCCTTTGTGAAAAGGGAGAAAAGAAAACCTTACTACCTTGTTACAGAATTGTTACCGCTTTCTATTTTCAACATTAGAAAGTCTCCTTATGTGTGCCTCTTGGTCACATGCATTGAGCTCAAGGATGTTTTGCGACTGTGGCTGCTGTGTCAGTGTCCCCTCTTGTCTCATCTCAGTGTAAGCATCTCTGTAACTGCCAGTCGACCCTCTGCAGTTTCCGATGTTTACAGCTGGAGCTGGCTTTATTGCCAAGCAGATTTGTTCTTTCTGCAAACCTGTAAATAAACAGAGAATTTGGAAGCTCTTCCATCTTTGGCTTAATGTGTCTGCAGCCATTATTTTAAGTTGGAATTGATTATTTTCAATCACAGAGTTTACTTTTATATACTCGCTATATACAAAATATTAAAGCATATAACATTTTAAAAGAAGTTTTGTGTGTTTTAAATTCTTTTCAGACAGACCTACTGGAAAAAGTCACATGAAGACTGTTGACAGCTTGATGGTTTTTACCAGTACATACAATTCCAGATCTGGCCAATTCAGTAAAGCAAAGTATTAAAAGAACTTAAACAGCAGAAGAAAAGCATGCCACTCTTGATTGTAGAAATCTAAATTGTTTAATGGTATACTAAAATTTAAATTATACTAGAAATGAAAGGATAGTGGGTAGCTATAACAAACCCACATATCCAAGCCAAAAAAGAAATTTAGATAATTAACAGATTTGATGTAAAAGCTTCCATAGCTATAAAGTGAGAAGAAGCTTACCTAGAATCCATTAGTCACTTAATAAATAATGATACTGGTGTTGTACTGTGCACTTACTAAGTGCCAGACACTTTGCTAACCATTGTATATGAATGTTCTCATTTATCCTCTTCATCAATTGTTTAAAGGTGAGTATAATCAAGATAATATCTTATTATCTTTATGAAGAACTCATACTATCTCATATTTTATCAAAATATATTTTGTATTAGTTTTTAATTATTATTTATAACAATTAATGATTTCCTGGTGAGGAAGGAAACATGTTAGAAAGAATTTTTAAAGGTAACCCCATAAAATTCACACTTTTATACCCATTTGAGGCTCTTCTACTGGTTTATCAGATATGTAGCTCTATGCAAGCCTTTAAAACTCCCTGTAACAATTTGCTGTATATTTTTTTAAATTTATTTTTATTTTATTTATTTGAAAGACAGAGTTACACAGAGAGAGGGACACACAAACACACACATACACACACAGAGAAACAGATAGAGACCTTCCATTTGCTGGTTCACCCTCAAATGGTGGTAACACCTAGCGCTGAGCCAGACAAAAGCCAGGAGCTAGGAATTCCATCCAAGTTTTCCGTATGGGTGGCAGTAGCCCAAATACTTGAGTCATTCTCTGCTGCTCTCCCAAGTACATTAGCAGGGAGCTTGATCAGAATTGGAGCAGCTGGGACTTGAACTGGCATTCATATGGGATGTTGGCATTGCAGGTGGTGGTTTAACCTCTTGCACCACAATCTAGGCCCAGCTGTGTATATTTTTAATTTTTTTTCTCAAGTAATTTGCGAAATAGTATCTGAGATGGGAGAAACAAAGTGGAAGAATTGAACAGAAAGCCATGATACAAGATAAGAGGAGGGGCTGGAGATGTGGTGTAGCAGGGAAAGCTGCAGTGTCAGCATCCCATATGGGCGCAGTTCGAATCCAGGCTGCTCCCTTTCTGATCCAGCTCTCTGCTCTGACCTGTGAAAGCAGTAGAAGTTGGCCCAATCCCTCAGGCCCCTGCATCCAAGTGGGAGAGCCTAAGAAGCACCTGGCTCCTGGCTTCAGATTGGCACAGCTTGGGCCATTGCGGCCAACTGGGGAGTGAACCAGCAGTTGGAAGACCTCTCTCTTTTTGCCTCTGCCTCTCCTTCTCTCTCTATGTAACTCCAACTTTCAAATAGATAAATAAATCTTAAAAAAAAAAGTTTAAGAGGAACATGCTTTCTTTATGTGTGCTTCCTAAGGGTAAGTGAAGTAGAAAAAAGGAATGGGAAATGATTCAGCAAATGCCTTAAACAGCACTCTGGCCTCAAAATCAGCCCTTAAGGCATTTGGATCTGGCTAAAAAGCCCATGAGAGTTTCTCAGGCATGGAAAGCCAAGACACTGTGGCAAAAAATTGACCTAAATGAAAGATCTCTAAGATTGAGATCCCAGTGGAAACAAGGGGCCATCAAAAAGGAGGTACCTTTATCTGAAGGGAGGAGAGAACTTCCACTTTGACTATGGCCTTGTCTAAATAAGGTCAGAGTTTGTGAACTCAAGAGGCTTCCATAGCCTTGGTAGCTCATGACAAGAGCCTCGAATGATTACTGATATCATAAATAAGAGTGTCAATTGTTACATCAACAACAGCAGTCACTGTGCACTTGCTCCCCATGTAGGACTTCTGTCCTTAATGTGTTGTACTTTGAGAATTAACAGTATAACTGGTACTCAAACAGTACTTTATACTTTGTGTGTATATGTTGGTGCAAACTGTTGAAACCTTTACTTGGTATAGAGTTGTTCTTCTGTATATAAAGATAATTAAAAATGAATCTTAATGAGTAATGGGATGGGAGAGGGAGTAGGAGATGGGATGGTTTGTGAGTGGGAGGGTGATTATGGGGGGAAAACCACTATAATCCAAAAGTTGTACTTTCTAAATTTATATTTATTAAATAAAAGTTTTCTATAAAAATGGGAAATGATTCAGGAGTTTTCCAGAGCCAGCATAGATTTTAACTCGATTTTTCATTAAGAAAAATAATAGTGAATACAGAAATAATAGTGAATAGAAATTAAAGAATAAAGTGGTAAGAGTAGGAAACCTCCTTGGAATCAACTTACAACCACTTATGGCATATCTCCTAATTGCGTCATTGCATTAGTTTCTGGGAAGAAGAATAATACAGAAAAGGTACAAAATGTGAGAACAAGGAAACGTGCACACCTTTCACATTTATGTAACTGAAACATCTTACCGCAGTAAGAACCGGTGTTCTTAAGAGGAGAGGTGGAAATGCTGGGCCACAAGTGTGCAAGCCTTCAGAGTTTGTGTGATACTCTAGTTCTCAACGAAGTTTATGGCTTTTATCTATTTTGGTGACTAACAATTTCCTCTGCCTGCACGGCTTTCTCCTCAAATTACCCATGAAATCACAGGCATCCCACTCTCCATGGCCATGAAGGGAGAGTACTGACTCTGAGTTGCCACATTCAAGGAATTATTCCCTTTGCTGCAAAACAGATGTGCCAGATTCTGCAGTCTTGGAGTTGCTCCATAGGAAACTCATGTGAGGTTCAGTGATAGCCACACTGTATGGTGGCTATGTCAGAGAGACATGCTCTGTCAAAACTATAAAAAACCTGATTTCTGCAGGGTTAGGTTGTTACTAGTCCCCTCTATTCTTTTAACACTTGAAGAGCTTAAGCACCCAGTAGTACCACTGACAAGGTGAGGACATTTCTAAACAAGAAAGCCAACTCTGGGACCTGAAGGCCACTATAAGTTGGGGAAGGCATTATGAGGTTGGCAAAGAAACTGCAATTCATTTATCATTGGCCAGTGGATAAAAAATCCTACCTTTCTTCATTGGAAGTCTAGGCAAAATGGGACTGGGAGGTCATTCCTTAATCTTACAGAATCATGCTGGTCAAAGTTGCCAGACACCAGGAATTTGGTGAAGACTTTGCACATTGAATTGTCCTCAAGCTACAGATCTGAGAGGAATGTAGAAGATTCTGAATGGTCCATGGGAGATTCCGGGAGGAAACACACATTTTATTTATGTCAAACAGCAAACTACTTGAAGAGAGCAAACATTGTTCAAAAGTAGGGAATTATTCTTCTGGTGGGAGAATTGATGAATGAAAGTAACCTTGTGTTAATGAGTGTTTGCACAAATACAATGGGAATGTTGCCTTAAGAATATAGCAGAAAGTTAATTCTTACAATGTAGTACCACAAGAAAAGTAACAAAATATTACATAATATTTACTCTATGCCAGCATAAAAATACAAGAAAAATGCTATTTGAGTCAGAAGGAGAAAAAAGTAGGAAAAGTTAAATGGAGACAGACCATCATAGTGGTCACTATATGGCATTTAGAGCTTAAACACTTGAGTTCAAGCCAGGGTAAACCACAGCACTTACAAATCCTATGATTTAACTGGTTATCCAGCTTCATAGGATCATGAGGTTCCTTGCAGATAATACTGGACAGAGAATAATGGGAAAATTCACAAAAATTGTACAAAATGTAAAAATAAAAGTACAGGGTAATATATGTAATATAGGCTTGAAAATGCTAATAAAAACTACCTAGAGAGTATCACTAAAAATACATAGCTGAAAGCTTATCTTTCTGAGAAAAAAATAGTTACACCCTGGCCTTACACATTTTATTTCTTTTTTCTTTTCTTTTCTTTTTTTAAAAAAGATTCATTTATTTATTTGAAAGGCAGAGTTACAGAGGCAAAGGCAGAGAGAAAGAGAAAAGTCTTCCATCCTCTGGTTCACTCTCCAAATGGCCACAAAGGCCACTGCTGGGCCAATCTGAAACCAGAAGCCAGGAGCTTCTTCCCGGTTTTTCATGTGGGTGCAGGGGCCCAAGGACTTGGGCCATCTACTGCTTTCCCAGGCCTTAGCAGACAGCTGGATATGAAGTGGAACAGCTGGGACTCAAATGGATGCCCATATGGGATGCTGGCACTGCAGGCAGCGGCTTCATCCACCGCTGCAGTGCCAGTCCCTGCACCATATTTTCTAACAATTCCAAGCACTTTGGAGAATTATACGTAAAGTGCATAGTTTGTAAGGGAACTAAATGGGAATACAGGTTGAGGGTGTGTGTGAGTATATGCGCACATGTTAGTGTGTGTGTGTGTGTGTGTGTGTGTGTGTGAGAGAGAGAGAGAGACAGAGAGAGCAATCAAGGGGAAGAAGATAGGCAAAAAATATTGAATAAATCCTAATGGAAAAAAGTAAATTTGAGTATACTGTTATTATATATTATTACTTTTTAAGATTTATTTATTTTGAAAGGCAGAATGACAGAAAAAGAGAGATCCATCCGCAGATTCACTCCCCAAATGGCTGCCATGACCAGGGTGAGGCCAAGCTGAAGCCAGGAACCAGGAACTTTATTCAGGTCTTGACATGTGTGCAGGGCCACCAGCACTTGGGCCATCTTCTACTGCTTTCCTAGGCACATTAGCAAGGAGGCAGATAAGAAGTGCAGCAGCCAGAACTTGAATAGGCACTCCAATAAGGGATGGCAGCATTGTAACCCACTGAGTCACAACACTGACCCCTAGACATTATTACACAATAAAAACAGGAAAACCACCAAAACATTTAAAAGCAAAAATTAAGTTGGAGAAATATTATAATAGGTGAGAAGGAAAAATTGTTTTCATAAATGAAGAGTTTCTGAAAATCAGTTTGTAATATCCCACCATCTCTTTTTTGTTAAAGCACTATTAGTAGATATGGGGCATTAGTAGATATTGCTCATATCCCATAATGAAGTTCCTGGGTTCTACTTCCCTACTTCCCGCTCCACTTCCGATCCAGCTTCCTGCTAAAGTACACCTTGGAAGCTATAAGTCGTTGTTTCAAGTATAGGGGTCCCTGACACCCACATGGGAGAATCTGATGTAGCCCCTCACTTTGGGTTTTGGTTCACTCCAACCTCAGCTATTGTGAGCATCTCAAGGGATGAATTAGCAAATGGAAGGTATCTCTCTATCTCTGACTCTCCCCATCATTTTTCCTTTCAAATAATTACAAATAAATAAAACTTTAACAAAACAGTATTAGTGGATAATTCATAGAAGCTATATTAATAGCTAATAAGCATGCAATAAATTTCAACCTCATTGTAATAATTACATAAGCTAATATTTTATAGTTCCTATGAAATTTGCAACATTTACAGAATGATAGTGTGGGTGGAAGAGTACAAAATTGTTTCTATTTACTCCTGCTGGGAATAAGGCCCAGAACTGTCCTTCTGGGAAACAATTTCATGTCTTGTATTAAAACAATCTTTTTAAAGTATTACATATGCTTTGACTTAGGGTGCTCCTTCCTACCATTCTATCTAAAGGCAATAACAATTCTGGCAAAGACAAATGCACAGATACCTTCATTTTGGTGTTACTTTCAATAGCAAGACATAGGAAACAACGTAGGTGTTTAATGTTTGAAAAGTGATTAAATGCGTAATGACATATCCATCTGCAATTTGGGAGACTGAGGCATAGGTTTAAATCCTGATTCTCCCCATGACTCTAAGTTATTTAGTCTTTAGTTTTTGTTTCCTAAACAGTCTTTGTTCCCTAAAATGCACGATGTGTTTTAAAAAGGCCTATTGGGGTGTTTTGTCAAGATGATACTTTTAAATTGTACTGCACGTGTAGGACATCAAAATGCTGGTTGAAGCAATCACCAGGGTTTTTGAAACTAGAATTATAGTAATCGGTCTGAATATTTCTGAAGGAACTTTGTCCATAGCAGTCAAGATCTTATTTTGTTTGTTCTCCTCTAGTCTTGGGCGTGTATCTTGCACAGTGTGCTTTGTTCCTGCCCTGTATTTTACCTGAATGTAGAGCCTGGATTCTATGAACTGAACTCTATCAGATGTTTGCCTGGAACCTGTCATCACAACCAATGCAGTTTTCCCAAGCGTATTATAAAACTTGCACACCAGTCACATCCCGGGGATGTGTCCCCCAGGGAGTGTGCAGAGTGGCACCAGCCTCTTTATCACCGAGAAGCTGGAGGGAGGGAATCCAGTAAAATGGCGACCTCCTAGGGAGTTTTCTGGAGGTCCGTGAGAGCTACACACTACTGTTTGGTAGGAATAGCATTTGTGAATGGGCTGGAAGCAAAGGCACACAACACGAGATTCTTCAGTTTCCCTCTACCCACATATAGACAAATAAGACCTCCTCAAACTGAAATGTAAGATTGTCAAATGTGGTAAATAAGAGGTTTCAATCAATTCCTCAATAAATAGTATGAAGAATTATTATTGCCCGAGCCTCTAGGTGCTAGACATGATTCTTCAAGCTTTCATTTATTAACTCAGTAATTACAACACTCCCATGAGCAGGTCTGGTTATTGTCACTATTTTGTAAAGGAGAAAACTGAACCAGAGAGATAATAAATGCCTCACTGAGGGTCATCCACCTAATAATTGTCTAAAGCAGGTTCCAGTCCCACAGAGCCTTACTTCAGAACCTGAACAAATATACAACTGTCACTCATTACCATTCACTGATAGCAATAATAACCATAGCTATTAGTCAATTTTGAAAGTTCACTATGATCTAAACTTTGTATCAAACTTTATAAAGATTTATTCCTCCAATACTCATCTAGAAATCTTTGGTATACGTGAAGTGTACTCATATTTTCCAGTACAATTTGATGACTATCTTATATCATAGTCTGAATTTGCAAACTATTTGAGATTACTTTCTTCCACTGGATTTACAGGAAGATCAAAGACATAGATTCATGGATTTTTGAATTAAAAATGAGGATAAATAAACACTGTTACTACACATGGAGTTCATGGAATGTAGATTGTATTTCCCGGAGACCTCATTAGCATTCAAACTAAAGTTGATAGTCTTTGTGTACCTTCCCAATTACAGATTTTTACAAATAAACTGCCAAGTAGAATGTGATTTGATCAAAAACTGTGCTTGTCTCTAAATCTCTCCTTCAATACCGGTTCTGTGTATGATGCTACTATTAGCATTATTCCCATGAGGTAAGGCAGAACAGCTACATCAAGATTCCTGTTAAAATGCAAATATGGCACCAAATATCATAATTTCCTTGGCTACTGTAACAAATCACCATGGATTTCTTGACTTAAAGTGGTGTACTTTTATTTTCTTACTGTTTTGGAGGTCAGAAAGCTGACCAGTTCAGGTGTCAGCACTGCCATGCTCCCTCCAGAAGTAACAGGTGACTTCCTCAACACCTACATCTGTATCTCTACATCACCTGGCCCACGGCCCCTCCCTGCATCCTCACAGTCAGCAGCGTGGCTTCCTGCAAAGTGTTCACACTGCTTTGTTGTGTCAAAAGTTCTCTCTGCAACTCAGTTTGGGATTTTCTTTATGGCCCAATCTGACAGTCCAGGAAAATGTTCCCATCTTGAGACCCTGAACCACACCTGCAAAGTCCATTTTTCCAGATAAGGTTATACAATCCCCCAGAGTTAGTACTTGGTTGTCTTTGGAAACCACCAATCATCCCACTACATCTCAGAAATGCGATCGCTTTCAGTAATAAATATAATGGAAGAGAAAATAAATGCATATTACCCAGAAATACAATGCTTATGTCAGTCAGTCCAGAGTGTCATAATAAAATATGGGCTTGAGATTACCAGAACAACTTGGGGGTGGGAGGCTCTGAACTGCCAGTCTGTCTTTAATATTATCTTTTGAATTTGAAAAGCTTAACTTTAAATGTCTACCTTGTACAGCACTGGAACCCTCAGATAGTGCTGTAGAAGTTCACAGCAGATTTGAAAAACAGACAGTTCCTCCAAATGTAAACACAGAGTTACCACATGACCTAGCAATTCCACTCTCAGGTACGTGCAGAGGAGAAACAAAATATACGACCACGCAAAAACAAGCACATGGATGTTCATAGCAGCATATGATTCATGACAAGAGTAAAAACAACCCAAAAGCCAATCAACTGTTGAGTGAATAAACAAAATGTAGTATATCTATACAATTAAATATTATGTGACATTAAAATGAAATAAAGTACCAATAATTGTTACAACAGGACAGAATCTTGAAAGCCTTATGATAAATAAATAAAGCCAATCACAAAGTATCATGTGTTGACCCCATTTCTAATAAATGTCCAGAATATGCAAACCCAGAAAGATGGAAGGTAGTTAGTGACTGCACTGGCTGGTAATGGAACAATTAGAAAGATGGGGAGAGACTGCTAATGGGCATGGAATTTATTTTAGAACTGATCAAAGTGATATAAAATTGATCATGATGATGATTGCACAACTCTGTAAATATATTAAAATTACAGAACACCTACACAAAGGTCAATTGTAAGGTATACAAATTGTGTTTTTAATAAAGCTCATACAATAATGCTTGTCTTGAGTTGGGCAATATGGCACAGCAATTAAGCCACCAGGTGGTACACTTTCATCCTATATCAGGGTGCCTAGGTTCAAGTCCCACCACTGCTTTTGATCCAGATTCCTTCTGATGAGTGCCCTGGAAGGCAGCCAGTGATGGCTTAAGTACTTGTGTCCCTCCCACCCACATGGGAAAACTGGATTAAGCTCCAGGCTCCTGGTTTGGGTCTGATCCAGCCTTGTGACAGCAGATGGAAGTTAAAGATCTCTCTTTCCCTCCCTCCCTCTCCCTCTCTCTCTCTCTCTCTCTCTATATATATATATTATTTATATATAATAACAAATATTTATATTTGTAGATTAGAGTAGCATCTGAAGTGATGGAAGAAAGCATGGTCTTCCCCTTCAGTCCCCATTTGCTTGCACAGTTTTATTGCTAGAACAGAATGAAAGTTATTTAGGACATATTTTGTTACATGGTATTATTAAACACATAGTTGTTAGCAAGTAGGCAAAAAACAGTTTGCACAAATTATTCTGTAAATCAAAGTGTCCCAGTTCCTTGTATTTTAGGGGTTCCAGGGACACGTTGCAAAAAGAGCATATAAACAATGTTTTGATACACAGATGGTCATCTTTAAGGCAACTAGCACTCACCCTGCTGGAGGTTGACTACAGGATATGAGACAAGACTTGCTAAATTCTTAGGTTCCTTTGTGCAAAGCCAGGTCGTACCTCTCAAATGTTTTAACCAGAGGGTATTTGCTATTGTTCAAATGTAACAGGCATCATAATGGCCAACTACCATATCTTTCACTTATTTGAACTGATGTACTGCGGATGTCCAGTGTGCCAATTAGAGAAGCATTAGCTGATGGCAACACAGATATCAAAAGCCCTCACTGCAGCCACCACCAGAATGGAGGCCTTCTGCAATGATGGGAACCCAACCTGTGTACTTCTGGTTTGGGAAGCTAAATGTCTCTAGTTATTGGCCCTTCAACTAACCTGTACCTAGCAACAGTACCCTCTCTAGGCTGAGCTATTTAAAGTACGGTCAAGCATCTTAACATCTCTCTTGTTTATCATCACATCCTCATCCTCTAGAACTGTGTACAGTGAGATGCTTGGGGAATATTTCCTGAATGAATAATTTCCATATATTTAGCTTAAAGTTCTCAAATTTGTTCATTATGAATCTTGGTTTAGGATATTTATTTTCTCAAGAGAATTTGTGATACTTTTAGGCTTTTTTTTTTTCATAGAATTTATATGAACTGTGTTCACTGTCCTATTTTCATAGATTCACTTCCTCGTTTATTCAACACCTACCAGATGTCTGTTATTGCACAGAAAACAGTTTAACAAAAGCATGAGAAAATGTTAATTCCCTTTATCCCTTAACTTTCATCCTGAGATACTTATTTTATAGTACATTCAACCTGAGTTAAAGAATATTACCTAAAAGCAAAAAAAAAAAGGACCTAAAAATGATGTTCTTTTGAATCAAGTTCCTTCTGTCTCATGAGTCTTGCTTTTTCCTTTTTCATTTATGTATCCTTTTATATTGCTTACAAAAGGATTTTTTTCCAACAAGGATCAAGCAGAATTTCAACTGAAAATTCTTCACTTGGTTTTGTTATCTGTGGAAAAATCATCAATGCACATCACAGTTTTATATTATAATTGAAAGTATTATCTGCTTACTATGATTTTGACTAAATTATTTTCAATATTGCAGAAAATTTTTTTCATGATAGATCAAAATTCATATTTAATTATACTTGCTGCTATATGGTATGTAAAATTGTACAATCACTAGTTAATACAAGTAAACAGAGCCTCCAAAAAAGTTTATGGAAAATGTATATCACAAGAAAGCTAGTCACAAATTTTAAAAAAGTTTAAAAATAAACTTTTCTTTCTTTTCTTTTCTTTTTTTTATTTTATTTTTTTGACAGGCAGAGTGGACAGTGAGAGAGAGAACGGTCTTCCTTTTCCGTTGGTTCATTCCCCCAGTGGCCACTGCAGCTAGCGCACAGCGGTCGGCGCACCGCACTGATCCATAGCCAGGAGCCAAGTGTTTCTCCTGGTCTCCCATGGGGTTCAGGGCCCAAGCACTTGGGCCACTGCACTCCCGGGCCACAGCAGAGAGCTGGAATGGAAGAGGAGCAACTGGGACAGAATCCTGTGCCCCGACCAGGACTAGAACCCGGGGTGCCAATGCCACAGAGGGAGGATTAGCCTATTGAGCCGTGGTGCCGGCCATAGACTTATTTTTAATTCCATTTTTTCCTTGTACTTCTTGAAGGACCTTTGAACTTACTACTCAAAATAATAAACGTTTACTATAAAGGAAACCATATAATTCATAAAATGTAGAATTGTTAATGCATGTGGGTAAGAATTTTTTCAGGCTCAGTATTGTGGCACAGCGGTAAAGCCACTGCTTGCAATGCCGGCATTCCACGTGAATGTGGGTTCAAGTCCTGGCTGCTCCACTTCAGATCCAGCTCCCTGCCAATGGCCTGGGAAAGCAGCTGACTACCTGAGCACTTGGGCACCTGCCACCCATGTGGGAGACTGAAATAGATCTCCTGGCTCTTGGTTTGTACTTGGCCCAGTCCTTTGTTGCCATCTGGGTAGTAAACCAGAAGACAGAAGGTGTCTCTTTCTCCCTCTCTCTGTGTAACACTGAATTTCAAATAAATAAACAAATCTATTTTAAAAGTAATAATATTTTCAGAGTTGCTTCAGGTTTAGACTCACCTCAAGCAACAGCATTCTGTCAACACAGCTGATATGGGCAGTTGGCTCACTCACAGTTTCTTAAAAATCTCTATTCTGGGCAGGGAGGCAAAATTCCCATTACTACTCCACTACCACCTCCTTATAGAGTTGGCCAAGACACACAGTTTCAGCCAGTAGAATGTATCTGGAGGTCTTCAAAATGTTCATGGACAGTGTTTTCTATCTTTTAACTCTACTTTTCATTGAACAAATTGAAGTGTCTTCGTAGAAGGAAACACCTCCTGAGTGTAAAAAATCTAAGTCTCTTAAAGAGAAAGACTTTGCCTTTGAATTCTTCTTCCCCTTGTTCCCATGTACAGTGTGAACGCAAAGACCAGAGGAGCAGCGCCCATCTGGTGGCCAGGAGGAAGAACTGTGCCTAAGTATGGAAGAAAAAACTAGAGAAATCGGAGTCCCAGATAATATCTTCGAGCTGCTTTGCTCGCCTTGCACTACCTCGTTTCCAGATTTTTGGTTCGAGACAATAAACTACTGTGTTATCCCAATAAAGCCAATGAGGGTTAAAGGTAGAAAAAGCTAGAAATAGTTTCAATATTTGAAAAACTCTAGGCAGAATCATTCATTTACCTCCTATCACAGAAAATGTGGTGAACTGAAAGGTGTTTTTATAATTTTACTTTTAGATAACTGACAAAATTTTGTTAGCAGACACTAGAAAAAAATGCTCTGCATCACTAGCCATCAGGGAAATGCAAATCAAAACCACAATGAGCTTTTACCTTACCCCATAAGAATGGCTCCCATCTAGAAATCAAAAAACAACAAACGCTGGCAAGGATGTGGGGGGAAAGGTACCCTAATCCACTGTTGGTGGGAATTTAAATGCACTGTGGAAGACAGTATAGAGACACCTCAGAGATGTGAATATAACCTGCCCTATGATCCAGCCATCCCACTCCTGGGAATTAATCCAAACCAAAATAAATCAGTATATGAATTATCTTTGCCCCCATGTTCATTGCAGCTCAATTCATAATAGCAGAGATATGGAATCAACCCAGATGTCCATCAACTGCTGACTAGATAAAGAAAGTATGGTATGTACATACTATGGAATACTACTCAGCTGTAAAAAAGAAAACAAAACAAAACAAAGCAAAAGAAATCTTGTCTTTTGCAACAAAATGGATGCAACTCAAAACCATTATATTTAGTGAAATAAGCCAGTTCCAAAAATACAAATACCATCTGTTTTCCCTGATCCAAGGTAGTAATAGAGTATCTAAAATGTAATGTATTGGAGTGAAATGGACATTTTGAGATTCAATAATTGTATATAGCCTTTGTCTCTTCTGTTGAGGAACAGTGGTTTTCTTCTTCTCACTATTTATTGAACTCTTTTACTTAGTATAGGTAGGGTAATGTTACAATCACTAAGTAAACTGAAAGTAGATCTTGGTAAAAATTCAGAGTGGGAATGGGAGAGGGAAGAAGAAGAAGAATTGGAGCATGGGCAGGAGGGAGGGTAGGGTGAGAAGTATCACTATGTCCCTAAAATACATGAAACTTGTATAACTAAATAAAATTTGTTAAAAAAGAAAAACATTTTATTATCAGGAAAATTTGGACTCTCTGTTACCTTTCAGTGGAATAACTTGTACATTTTCATTTATTTTTAAATATATATTAACATAACCCAGACATGTAATTGGAAATTTACATTCTAAGTTATGACAGAGTGCTGACAAATGTGAATTATTATTGATTAAATTCATTTATATAGAGTTCCAGTATAGTCATGATTATGACCTCTTCTGGGCCAGTGCTGTGGCATAGCGGATAAAGCAACTGCCTGCAGTTCCGGCATCAATATGGATGCCGGTTCAAGTCCCGGCTGCTCCACTTCTGATCCAGCTCTCTGCAATGGCCTGGGATAGCAGTGGAAGATGAACCAATTTCTTGGGCCCCTGAACATGCATGGAGACCTGGAGGAAGCTCCTGGCTCCTGGCTTTGGACTGGCGAGGCTCCTGCAGTTGAGACCAACTGGAGAGTGAACCAGTGGATGGAAGACCTCTCTCTCTCTCTCTCTCTCTCTCTGCCTCTCCTTCTCTCTCTGTGTAACTCTGACTCTCAAATAAATGAATAAATCTTTAAACCTAACACTTGTGAGCCATATGTATTTAAAAAAAAAATTATGAGGGCTGGTGCTGTGGCTCATTTGGTTAATCCTCTGCCTGCGGCGCCAGCATCCCATATGGGCACCAGGTTCTAGTCAAGGTTGCTCCTCTTCCAGTCCAGCTCTCTGCTGTGGCCCAGGAGTGCAGTGGAGGATGGCCCAAGTGCTTGGGCCCCTGCACCCACGTGGGAGACCGGGAGGAAGCACCTGGCTCCTGGCTTTGGATTGACACAGCGCCGGCTGTGGCAGCCATTGGAGAGTGAACCAACGGCAAAGGAAGACCTTTCTCTCTGTCTCTCTCTCTCACTGTCTATAACTCTACCTGTCCAAAACAAACAAAAAAATGACCTCTTCTTGAACTTCACTCAAAAAAATCCATTTATCTCAGCAAAATAAAAGTTGTAGTTTCAAAACAGCTAACAATGGGTGACATAGAACTTTTTAAATTAAAAATATCAACTTTTTATACCTTTAAGATATCTTAGAGTTCATTTATACCATTCTTCTGTGCTCCCACTGGAAATTGAAAATGCAGAACAAGATAAGGGAAAAGGAAAACAGCTGAAGGGCACAGCTTGTGTATTGTGGTTAATATTTTGCAAATAGTGACCCAAATGCATTTTCATTTCCCCTTTAAATCATGTTTGATTTTCCATCCCCCACCTCTATAGCCAAGGCAGGAAGTTTATGGCTCTGAAAAGGAAAAGGGCAGGACCTTGGTCTCCTTAGCAAGACACTGGACTTTAAGAACCATCTCTACAGACAAAAAATTATCAGACTGCTCCAGTTCCAATGCAATGCTTTAAAGGACAATAAGGCTGGCGCCGCGGCTCACTAGGCTAATCCTCCACCTTGCGGTGCCGGCACACCAGGTTCTAGTCCCGGTCAGGGCGCCGGATTCTGTCCTGGTTGCCCCTCTTCCAGGCCAGCTCTCTGCTGTGGCCCAGGAGTGCAGTGGAGGATGGCCCAAGTGCTTGGGCCCTGCATTCCATGGGAGACCAGGAGAAGCACCTGGCTCCTGCCATCGAATCAGCGCGGTGCACCGGCCGCAGCGCGCTGGCCACGGCGGCCATTGGAGAGTGAACCAACGGCAAAGGAAGACCTTTCTCTCTGTCTCTCTCTCTCACTGTTCACTCTGCCTGTCAAAAATAAATAAATAAATAAAAGGATAATAACAAGCAAAACAAACACAGAATAAAAATATTTCTTCCTCCTGTACTAACTAGTCCTCAAGGCTCTGTCAAAAAGGGGACATAAAAGGTGGGAATAAGCCAGTACTTCTGTGTTTTGTGAGAAGGGAAATGAAGTTAGTTCTGGTAGGTGCTGATTTATCCTTTGTATGCTCCGACATGGAAGGATCAAACAAGAGAGACAGAGAGGACACCCTGGCCGTTGTCCCTGCGGATTATGAACTGAACCGTCTCAGAGATGCTCTCTTCTCCCACTTGGGATGATGCGGCCACGAAGCCACAGTTTCCCTCCTGAAAATTCTCCCATGAATTACGCTGGAACACAGAAGGTGGCTCAGGGTGCCAGTTGCTGTGCTATCCAGGAGTGAGCTGGGAGGTCATTTAGGCAGGTGACCCACCCAAGGAAAGAATTATAAAAGGAGCGGAGAAGAGACCAAGTCTCTCAGGGAGCACCATCCTGCTTCAACCAAACCGGAGTTCAACAAACGGGTCACTGATTTCAGACTCAATTCTAAGTGGTTTTATTACAGATTTGTGATCCACAAAACAGCAATTCTCGTAGATTTATATACATACATTTATCATATATTAAATATATGTATATAAGAGAGAGAGACTTTGCCATTTAATACATGCAATTATTGCAAGAATAATTTTACAAATCATCTCTGGCTCCATATATTGTATGTCTTTTAACATTTTTCTACACCAATATCCACCAGATCCTTCTGGTTTCTGATACCTTAAAACATGTCAATATTATAATAAATCCTTTTGTGTTGCATTTTCAGGGCACAAGTAGGTTAATCTGTCACGGGGGGCTGTATGAGGTAGTGTTCTGGGATGCCACTCCTACACTGGCATGGGTAGCAGTGACAAAAGCCTACCTAAGAGTAACACTTAACCCAAATTAGACATAGTCACAGTTCAACCTCTCCTTTGCTGAAACGCTAACCAGTAACCTCTGTCCTTTCAATCAAGATTTAATGAAGTATTTTCAGAGTAGAAAATACAGTGTTCTTAACTGATTCTGATTAACTATGCAAGTTATACTTGTTAAATTTTGGTAATCAAACAGACCTGTGAAAAAATGGAAAATTCTTGGTACTAAGAATTCTTCTGGGGCCAGTGTTGTGGCTCAGCAGATTAAACTACCACCTGGGCTGCTGGTATCCCATATTGGCACCAGTTTATGTGTCTGCTGCTCCACTCTGATCCAGCTTCCTGCTAATGCACCCGGAAAAACATTGGAAGATGGCTCAAGTACTTGGGTTCCTGTACTAATAAAGGAGGGCCAGATGGATTTCCTGGCTTCAGCCTGGCTCAACCCCAGCTGTTGTGGCCATTTGGGGAGTGAACAAGACCAAAGGAAGGCCTCTGTGTGTGTGTGTGTCTGTGTGTGTCTGTGTGTGTCTGTGTGCGTGTGTGTGTATCTTTGTCCATAACTCTGCTTTTCAAATAAAATAAATAAATCATTAAAAAAAAATTTCTTCTGGGGCCAGCATTCCACCGGCAATGCTGGCATCCCATATAAGTGCCAGTTTAAATCCTGGCTGCTCTACTTCCTATTCTACTAATGCCCTGGGAAAAGCAGCAGAAAATGACCCAAATACTTGGGCCCTGCCACATATGTGGGAGACCCTGGAGAAGCTGCTAGCTCCTGACTACAGCTAGCTCAGGGCCTGGCCCAGCCCCAGACGTTGCAACAATCTGGGGAGTGAAGCAGCAGATGGGAGATATCTATCTCTCCGTCTCTTCCTCTCCCTCTGTAACTCTTTCAAATAATAAATAAATCTCTCTTTGAAAAAAAATTCTTCTGAGTGGAAACCTAAACCATCTGAGAACTATTTTTTCCTATAATATATTAGTATGCATGGGTTTCATATTTTTGCACCAAAAATATTTTAATTCCATTTTTACAAACTTGTTGACGCATCCTCCTACCCCTGAAGAAACTGTTTAAAATATCTTAATGAAAGAACATTAAAACTGGACAGCCCTGAAATCTTGATTTCCTCACTAAGCAATGACTGTGGTTCTGTGTGAAAACCATACCTGAAAAAATCCCCAATTTTAGTGAAAAATGTTATTTTAGTAAAATTGTTTTTACATTGAAAACATACATATTTGAATAAGCCATTTGCCCTACATTTTTTCTCTATAAAAATCTTACTTTCTTTTTTGTAAGACCCAGAATAAGTGCTACTTCTCTGAAGACGTCCCTGATTATGTGGGAAACTTAAACTCGACGAATCATGAAGTCCAATGGTGCTCACTTTGTCCTTATTTCCTGACATTGACTACTTGCCAGTTTCTACTTTATTTGTTGGTTTATGTGAATTATCTCTAGAGTGACCTTAAAGTTATTGATATAAGAAAGCATCTTTCATAATTAAAGGAAGACTGCCTAGAGGAAAACAGGTGTGCACAGAGGCCTCTGTCCTCCATATTTGGATGTAAACTTTTGAAATAGAGTAGTGCTTTGATGCTTGTTCCATTACGGTGCTTATTAATGTTCCTTAACATAAAGGAGTTTGAGAATATCTGTTAGATAATTGCTTTGTAAATTTTGGAAACTTCTGTTTACTCAAATTCTAAGTAGTTCATTTTTCTGATACATGAATAATAAAGATATGACACAGGCTTAGACAGATTTCATGTAAATAAGAATTGCATAGGTGTCATAAGTGAATGCAAATTCTTTATGCTTGGTCCAATAAACACACACATATATAATCTTACACATAAGTTATGTAAATACATATCACTACCGAATAAAGGTCACTAAGAATTCTGAAACACATATTTCTCCCTTTTTCATTTAGTGGTCTGTATGCTAATTTTGAAAGATTTGGGCCTCGGGAAAAATAAAAGACTGAACCAACAAAATTTACTAGATCAAGGGAGATAAGGAAAATTTGAATGGTTTATCACATAGAAATTTTTATTCATATAATTATACTAAAGTATTTATTGATATGACTATACATTTTATTGATATGATTATACTAAAGTATTTTGGTTTTAAGCTAAAAGAATGCTAACTTTTTTTCTGTTTTATTATCATTATGTAACGGATGTTCAAATATTGTCAACAATTTTATCTTGAATGAATTTTTCCATGATTTGTAATTCAGATTAGATCCTGGGTCCATTTGTTTCTTTTCTTTTTTTTCTTTTTTTTTTTTTTTTTTTGACAGGCAGAGTGGACAATGAGAGAGAGACAGAGAGAAAGGTCTTCCTTTGCCGTTGGTTCACCCTCCAATGGCCGCCACGGCCAGTGCACTGCGGCCGGCGCATCGCGCTGATCCGGTGGCAGGAGCCAGGTGCTTCTCCTGGTCTCCCATGGGGTGCAGGGCCCAAGCACTTGGGCCATCCTCCACTGCACTCCCGGGCCAGAGCAGAGAGCTGGCCTGGAAGAGGGGCAACTGGAACAGAATCCGACGCCCTGACCGGGACTAGAACCGGTGTGCCGGTGCCACAAGGCGGAGGATTAGCCTATTGAGCCACGGCGCCGGCTCCCATTTGTTTCTATTTTAGGATTTTTTTAAAAAAATAGGTTTCATTTATTTAATAAATATTGATAGTTTATTTTTAAGTCATGAAAAATAGATCATTCACTGTGCTGCATTGTCATCCAAATACAAAACAATGAAGATGACATATTTAATCAGAATGGAATACCATCTGAATTATTGTTGACAAAATTTAATTGAGATGTAGTTTTACATTGGGGATGCCAAATTGCTAAATGGAAATGTTGGCTTTCAAAAATAACATTGTGATAAATGCTATAAGGACACATTAAGTGTGTATATGATTTTTACTTTTACATGATCAGAAAAAAAATACAAATATAGAGAAGAATTAATTTGTTTCTTAGTCATCAGTAGAATAGTATGCAAATTACCATACAGACTTCTGAAAACAAACTTGGTTACTATTAGAATGAAATTATTCTGTATGATCCTATAGTTAACCTTTTGAGGTCAAATTATATTCATTTTTTTAAGTTATCAATTAATTTAAGTTTCCAAGATTGAGTTACTTTTTTTGGCCAAAAATGTCCCTCTGAGTAGCTTCGTGTTGACTAAAACACTACAGGCCATATGGTAAACTTAGACATATAAATTTGGAATTAGACCTATATAAACAAAAATATATCATAGGTTGTATATAAATGAGGGTCTCAACAGGAAACATGATACCAGAGATTCATTGAGAAGGTTTTATTAAAGAGAATATTTTAGATATGTAAAAAGAGAACTTTTTGGAGGAGAAGATCATTCAGGATGACTAAGTGTACTAAACATCTGTTGTGTCTGTCTTCCTTCCCTTTGAGCATCTTTTGTCCAAATTTAGAGGACAAATTTAGAGGACGAAAGCCTGCTGAAGTAGTCAATATAGGTCCAATTTCCTGGAAGGGGAGCAGGGTGGAGAGTGAATCGAAAGGGTAAGTAGAGAACAGATGACACAGTACATCCTTTTATTTCTCACTTGCACATTGGTTTTTGCCTTTGGTGACAGGTGTGTTCTTTCATAGGATACACATGAAATCCCACAGCACATTCATTCAATCCTACGCCTATCTGAAACTGATGGATCACAGTGTTCTTACAAGAAAGTCTGAGAAAAAAGAGTCAAGAGAAGAGTGGACCTATGTAAAATGTGACTGATAGGTTACCCTTTGTTTAGTTGGTCAAAAGTTCTGGGTTGGTGATAACTGCCTCATCCACGAGTCACCCCAGATTATCTTACTGTCTATCAGGGACTTCTCTGAATGGGATTTTTCAGTGGGTAAACTGATCAGCCTTTCCTAGACAATCTGATAGCTTGTTTTTCTAGGTTTCCATTGATTAGGATTATTAAAATGTACCAAGTATCAAGAGACGCTCTAATGAACCTCCTAAATTCCAGGAAAGGGCCTCACTTCATTGATTGTTCAAGTATCTCTCTCTGATATGGGACCACTAGTTCTAGTAAGTTCTCTTGTCTATTTAGAGGCAATGAGAAGCTCAAAATGGCAATCAGGAATAGGCTTAGTTTCCAATTTATTAAAGTTGTGACATTTGCTTGCTTCTTTGAGGAAACATTCTTGTTTTGGACCTTGGGCCTGGTCCCTATGTTTACCAGATTCGAAGTTGCAATGACAAGAAAGAAAAATCCTAGAAAGAGTGATCTGTACCCCTATGTTTATTGCAGCTTAATTCACAATAGCTAAGATACAGAATTAACCCAGATGTCTTTCAACTGAAGACTGCAGAAAGAAATTATGGTATATATACACTATGGAGTACCACACAGCGGTTAAAGAAAATGAAAGCCTGTCATTTGCAACAAAATAATGGAAACCATTACACTTAGTGAAATTAGCCAGTCCCCAAAAGACAAATACCATATATTCTCCATGATCTGTAGTAATAGATTACGTGAAAGGTAAACTATAGAAGTGAAATTGATGTTTTGCTATAGGATGATTTTTAACAGCCTTTGTCTCAACTGTTGAGGAAAAGTGGTTTTTTTTTCATAATATTTGTTGAACTCTACTTAGTGTAGGGTTAATTTTATGAGTATAAAGTTAACTGAAAATAGTTCTTTGTAAAATATAAGAATGGAACTAGGAGAGGAAGGAGGAAGAAAGGTGGGAGCATGGGCAGTAGGAAGGGTGGGATGGGAAGTATCACTATGTTCCTGAATCTGTGTACATGAAACACATGAAATTTGTATAACTTAAGTAAAATTTAAAAAGAAAGATTATAAGATATAATATTGAGAGGCATTACTTTCATCAATTTTTGGTTCTCAAATCTAGGCTTTCTACACATATGCAAGGTATATATCATACCCTATAAAATTGTTCCATTTCCTCTAAACAACAGAGGTCCTCAGTTATATGTGCATGCAGGACATAAATCTCATTAGACAAATTCTGTTACCCTGCTTTCTCATCAGAGGTGAGACCATCCCCACACGGGGGAAACTGAGTTTTGGGTATGAAAAAATGTGAGATAGTATAATAGTATTTATGTGAGGGGGAAGGGGAACAGTAAAACAATCTCTAAAAAGTCTCCTTAGGAGTGAGATTATCTAAAAAATATTGAGAAACACAAACATGTTATCATTTAGAATACCCAGATAATTCAATTAACCACTTTCTAAAATTAAGGGTATGGGTGTAAGTAAAACTACAAAGGATAGCACCACCTGTAGGCCAAATAATATATCAGAAGAGGGAGCAAATAAAAGTTGGAAGCAAGTAAACTTGTTTTAAAGCTCTTGTCCTCACGGTTGATGTACAATGTAATACTTTATCCATTTTAGTATTTTTTTTTCTAGTACCATTGGTTGAACTCTGTAACTAACACACAATTATTCTTAGGTGTTTAAATTTTAACTGAAAAGTGATCCCTGTTAGGAATTTGGAAAACATTATGTTGAGTGAAATAAGCCAAACCCAAAGGGACAAATACCACTTGTTCTCCTTGATAGGTGACAACTAACTGAGCACCAAAAAGGAAACCTGTTAAAGTGAAATGAACACTATGAGAAATGGTGACTTGATCAGCCCTCACCCTGACTGTTGATGAGCAGCTTAATATGTTATCCCTCTTAGTATTTTTTTTTGTTTGTTCTACTTAATACTTTTGGTTGAATACTGTAATCAATACACAATTCTTCTTAAGTGCTGAAACTTAACTGAAAAGTGATTGCTGGTAAATATAAGAGTGGGAATAAGGGAGGGAAGAGATGTGCAATTCGGGACATGCTCAAGCTGACTTACCTCAAACAGTAGAGTTACAAACATACCAGGGGATTCGAATTCAATCCCATCGAGGTGGCATGTACCAATGCCATCTCACTAGTCCCAGTGATCAATATCTGTTCACAATTGATCGTAGTGATAGGACTAAGAACCGAAGGGATCACATAAACAAGAATAGTGTCTGCAAATACTAGCTGATAGAATAAAAAAGCGAGAGAACGATCCAACATGGGAAGTGAGATACACAGCAGACCCATAGAATGGCAAATGTCCTAACAGCACTCTGGCCTCATAATCAGCCCTTAAGGCATGCGGATCTGGCTGAAATGCCCATGAGAGTATTTCAGGCATGGAAAGCCAAGACACTCTGGGGAAAAAAAAAAAAAAACCTAAATGAAAGATCTCTGCAAGTGAGATCCCAGTGGAAAGAACGGGTCATCAAAGAAGGAGGTACCTTTCTCTGAAGGGAGGAGAGAACTTCCACTTTGACCATGGCCTTGTCTAAAAATGATCAGAGTCAGTGAATTCAGGGGGCTTCCATAGCCTTGGCAACTCATGACAAGAGCCTAGGGTGATTACTGATGCCATAAACAAGAGTGTCAATTTGTTAAGTCAACAACAGGAGTCACTGTGCACTTACTCCTCATGTAGGATCTTTGTCCTTAGTGTGCTGTACATTGAGATCTAATGCTATAACTAGTACTCAAACAGTATTTTTCACTTTATGTTTCTGTGTGGGAGGAAACTATTGAAATCTTTACTTAATGTATGCTAAACTGATCTGTATATAAAGAGAATCGAAAATGAATCTTGATAAGAATGGAAGGGTAGAGGGAGTGGATAAGGGGAGGGTTGCGGGTTGGAGGGACGTTATGGTGGGGAAGCCATTGTAATCAATATTTTGTACTTTGGAAAATTATATTCATTAAATAAAAGTTAAAAAAAAAGACTGATTTAAGAGAATCCGAGGTACTTTTTTGAAAAACTCCAGGGAAATAAATTTCCCAATATCACTTTTTTCCCCTTCTTTCACATCTCCTGCCACAATTCCCCAGTCACTAATCCTTACTGGAAGCTATAGGGAAAAGGATTACTTTGATACAGCTTAAACAGGTCAGCCTCCTACTTTACAGAGTAGAAAACGTAGAAGGGTAAATTGTTGTTATTCAATACAATATTTAAAGATAATCAACAAAGAAAGGTATTTTCTGAAATGGGCCTGTTTGCTACAAGTGAAGATTCATGAGTTAACTCTTACCTATGAAATGTGTTTCTAAGTAAAATCATTTTGCATCAACCTCAAATTAAATAAAGATGGCTACAGGCACTTGGTGCAGTGGTTAAGACACCATTTGGGGGGACCAGCACTGTGGCGTACTGGATGAAGCTTCTGCCTGCAGTGCCAGCATCCCATACAGGCACTGGCTTGAGTCCCAGCTGCTCTACTTCCAATCCAGCTCTCTGCTATGGCCTGGGAAAGCACTAGAAGATGGCCCAAGGCCTTGGGCCCCTGCACCTTTGTGGGAGACCCAGAAGAAGCTCCTGGCCCCTGGCTGCTGATTGGCACAAATCCAGCCATTGTGGCCATCTGGGGAGTGAACCAGAGGATGGAAGATCTCGCTCTCTCTCTCTCTCTCTCTCTCTCTCTTTTTCTCTCTGCTTCTCTGTACTCTGCCTTTAAAATAAAGAAATCTTTAAGAAAAAAAAATACACTATTTGGAACCGTCACATCACATATTCTGTCTCATAGCTTCTGCCTGGCCCAACCCCAGCTGTTGCAGGCATTTGGTGAGCAAATAAACAAATGGGAGATCTCTCTCCCTCCCTGCCTTCTTCCCTCTCTCTTCCTTCCACCCTCCTTTCTCCCTCCTCTCTCCTTCCTCCTCCTCTCTCTCTCTTTCAAAGAAAATAAATAAAGATGGGACTCAACAAATGAACATATACTGAATATACTGACTCAATGATACAACAGTACATAAAGATGCCATAACTTGCAACATACCAGATAACCTTCATTATCACTTTTATACTACTGTATATACACGTTTGCAATTTTATCTAAAACTAAGCAAAGCTAGCTGGTTTAACTTAGGTATAACATAATAACATTGAGCTAATGAACCAATACTGTTTAAAAAGCAGTTCATTTTCAAACATCTAGCTCATGGTCTGAACATGCCTTAGCCATATCCTTGTTAGTTTGCCACATAAATTCTATGTCATTACAATGAGGGACAGGGAGAACCAGAAGGCACCCCAATTGGACCACCAGGAATTAATATGGATTTCTTCCCACCCCCACTGCACAAAACTGCTTTATATTCTTTGCTGAAAAAGATCATCAGCCTATGAGAGTGTGATGACTTTTTCCCCCTGTTGATCTTTTAATAAAAGGTTTTAAAACACCCTAGTTATTTCTGTAACAAATGTTAGGTAGAAACATGTTCCTCAAAGATGTCCATGTCTGAATTGACAGATTGCATGGGTATGTTTATTTATATGGAAAATGTGAATTAAACTTGTAGATGGAATTGTGGCGGTGGTTGCTAATCAGCTAAATTTAAGATTGGGATACCATTCTGAATTATCTGGGTGGCTCCAGTTTATTAAAAGTATATTTAAAATTGAAAGAACTAAGTCTTCCTACATTTTACTTGTTTAATATTATGTCTAGCAGTACATTAAGCCTGGGATTTACAGAGTGGATTGAAATTCCGTTTTTGAAAAAATTAAAGAAATGAAAGAAAGAAGAGGATTGAGGGAGGGAGTGGGGAAGAGAGGGGAATATGATTGATTATCTTAGAATTGTACCCATGAAATACATGAAATCTATTCTGTTTATATTAATAAACTTTTTTTTAAAAAGTTAAAGAAAGAAGCAGCAAAGAGAGATCTTTTCGCAGTGTTAAGAAGGCGTGGCTCTAAGTTGCTTAAAATAAAACCTATTCAAATTAAAATAAAATTAAATATTCTAAACTTAAAAATTAGAAATCCTTACATGATATTGATACAAATGCCTGAGGGGACCTCTTGCTATACAGTGCTGGACCTAATGGATGCTTTCTTTTGTATTCCATTAAGCTCAGAATCCCAGTTTTTATTCACCTTTGAATGGACTGAACCAGCCTCCGGGATAACTCAGCGGTGATCATGGACTGTCCTCCCTCAAGGGTACCAGGACAGCCCTCATCTGTTTGGTAATGCACTTGCAAAAGAACTCAGGGAATTTCAAGTAAAGAATGGGGCAACCTTACAGTGTGTAGATGATATTCTCATCTGTAGCCCCTCTAAAGAGGACTCAGATGAAAACACCATCCAGGTTTTAAACTTCCTAAGTAAATGAGGGTACAAAGTTTCTCCTGCGAAGGCCCAAATTTCTAGACAAGAGATAGATTACCTGGGGTACATCCTAGCTCCAGGGAAATGGACCCTCTCAGTCAAAAGAAAGGAAGCTATTTTATGTATAGGGCCATCAAAGACAAAGAAGTAACTCAGGGCATTTTTGGGAATAGCAGGATTCTGTAGAATATGGATCCCAGGATTCGGCTTGATAGCCAAACCCTTGTACGAGGCCTTAAAGGACCCTGATGCAGACCCACTCTATTGGATGGGAGAGCTACAGAAGTCATTCCAAAGAATTAAAGAGCTTTCAACAGAAGCCCCAGCACTGGAGATTCCTAATCTGAGCAAGCCGTTTACCTTGTTCATAGCAGAAAAACAAGGAGTTGCTTTGGGAGCACTAACCCAAAAACTGGGTCCACTCCCATGACCAGTGGCCTACTTTTCAGGGAGTTCCAAGCTGGGTACATTTGTCAAGGATTAAACCTCTGCCTTGTGAGTCTCCACAGGTGGATCCAACAGGTACATCTGCTTATTCCTGTGAGCCAACTGAACATCTAAAATACCTCTTCAAAAGGCAGAGAGATAAGCAGAACTCTGTCCTAGCCACGTCGAAATGCTGCAACTCAGTGCCCACTGGTGTACATACTCTTTTGATTCTTCCTGGTCGCTATCATTCGCAGAAGGACTCCTTAGTGGGTTCCTCAGCAATAAAGGGTGACAGCCCAGAAGAATTTTACAAAACCGACTTTAAGAACCTGACCTTAGCTCTAGGTAATCTGGCCTACACTTCAGGACGGCTCCTACAGCAAGCTCTGAGTTCAGTAGACTCCCTGTCCAGGGTAGTTATGGACAACAGACAGGCCCTAGAGTTCATGTTAATAGAACAAGGGGGCATGTGCAGTGCTCAACGGGATCTGCCACCTTTACTCAAATAATAGTATGTTCACAGAAAGGGACATCAAAGCCCTGTATGCTCAAGCTAAATGGTTTTATAGTTTGCATAGGGGTAATCTCTCACCACCTACTGTCTGGGAGATGGCTAGACTTGTTTTTTTTTTCCATTTTAAGGGGGCACACCAGTTGCACCTGGGATTATTCTAATTTTGCTCATGATGATTGACAAACTTATATGTTTCAGAACCCAGCAACTTATGAGAATAATGATGACCATGTAGGGGACACAGCTGATGGCGAAGACTGAAAGAGCTCCAGCTTGTGAAATGAACTCATTAGACGAGATAGGCAGAGACTTCCAGAACGAGAACAAGCAGTGTCTGTGCCCCTAATAAGCAGGAAGCAGCTACAGAAGATGGTGACTCGACACCCATCAACATCCCCTTAAGATTAAGGTCTGGAGTCTCTGAGGGGCAAAGGGAGTAGACAGGCTAAAACTGATTAGGTTTGCGAGCTGGAAGACCACGCCTTCACTATGCCCCTGTGTGACCTCACACCCTACTTGATACCCTCACCACGCCCCCATGTGACATCATGCTCTACCTGACCTTACCTGAGCGCCCACCTGCCCACAAGCCACTCCCCTGTGTAAAATATATAAAAGGCGAGGAGCGCCCCAAAAGGCACTCTGCCTCTGCTTTGCTGCCATTGATAAGCAGTGGATAGCAGTGCAAGGCGCTTGCTGCACGTGGCTTTTGGCGTGCTCTCTGCTTGGTATGGACGCTACCCTAGTTTCTAGATTTTCCCTCCTCTTTAAACTAAAGCCCTCACATTCCTATGCACCTTTCACACTAAATAAAAGATTAAAATGTACCATGCTGCCTTGTTTATTGATGCTGGTATTTAGAATTCTTCTCTAACAATTAGGCAAGAACCCTCTCAGACTTATTAATATTGGGGAATTATTAATAAGCATATGGTGATATTGTATGGCACCCCAAATTCCAGTAACATATGTGGCAGCCCAGATGGCACTTCTGGGGATCTCTAAGCAGCCACATTTTCGTATAGATTTTAGGGGGTCATCTCCAATACCAGTACCTACTGGATGTCTATAGTTTACATATACATGAAAGAAAAAAGTATTAAAGTATTTTTCTATGCTCCTATTTCACGACTCTAAAAAGAACTATTAAAATTATAGCAGAGGGGGCTGGTGCCGTGGCTCACTGGGCTAATCCTTTGCCTGTGGTGCCGGCATCCCATATGGGCGCTGGGTTCTAGTTTCGGCTGCTCCTCTTCCAGTCCAGCTCTCTGTTGTGGCCCAGGAAGGCAGTGAAGGATGGCCCAAGTGCTTGGGCCCCTGCACCCGTGTGGGAGACCAGGAGAAAGCACCTGGCTCCTGGCTTCAGATTGGCACAGCGCCAGCCATGGCAGCCACTTGGGGAGTGAACCAACGGAAGGAAGACCTTTGTCTCTGTCTCTCTCTCACTGTCTGTAATTCTACCTGTCAAATAAATAAATAAAAATCTAAAAAAATTACAGCAGAGATATATAAAACATAAATGAAATAAACAGAATGGAAGGTTATCTTTGGGAAGTATGCTACTATAACCAAATGTCATAGAATATGTGGCTTCAACAACAGACATTTTCACAAATCTGGAGACCAGGAAGCCTGGGACCAAGATGCCAGAGGATCTGGCTCTCGTCTTGGCTTTCAGGTGGCCATCCTCTTGCTGTGTACTCACATGACAGAGAGACGGAAATCCCTGGTTTTTTTTTTTAATAGGGTCACTAACCTCATCATAAAGGCTTGACCACAGGAGCTGATAACCCCTCAAAGATTCTATCTCCAAATACCTCCATACTCGGGTTTAGGTTGTCAGTGTATACATTTTGAAAGAATATAATTTGGTCTATAGAAAAAATAAGTACACAAGAGAGAAGACTCAAAAGGCCAAGTTTGTTCCTTATAAAAAATACTTATAAAATTAATTCAAAATGGCTTCTAAACTACACAAGACTAAATGAAGAATGTAAGTCAAAATGTATCAACAATGTCAATAAGTAAGGAATTTAATTTATATAATGAGAGAATATTTATAATAAACATACCTGACACAGACTCATACACAAGAATTCTAGGCCGGTGCTGTGGCTCACTAGGTTAATCCTCTACCTGTGGCGCCAGCACCCCGGGGTTCTAGTCCTGGTTGGGGCACCGGATTCTGTCCCGGTTGCTCCTCTTCCAGTCCAGCTCTCTACTGTGGCTCAGGAAGGCAGTGGAGGATGGCCCAAGTGCTTGGGCCCTGCACCCCATGGGAGACCAGGAGAAGCACCTGGCTCCTGGCTTCAGATCGGCACAGCGCACCAACCGAGGCGGCCATTGGGGGGTGAACCAATGGCAAAGGAAGACCTTTCTCTCTGTCTCTCTGTCTCTCTCTCACTGTCTAACTCTGCCTGTCAAAAAAAAAAAAAAAAAAAAAAGAATTCTAATAAAACGATAATAAAGGAGTTGGCGTGTGTTGGCCTGGTTAAAGTATCACCGGGGACATCTGTGCCTCTTGTCAGAGGGCCTAGGTTAGGACCCAGCTCCACTTCCAATTCTAACTTCCTTTTACTGTGCATTCTTGGAGGCAGCAAATGATGGGTCAAGGAGTTGGATCCCTGCCATCAGCTGAGGAGACATGGATTTAGTTCCTGGTTCTTGATTTGGCCTGGCCAAGCCCTGGAGGTTCCAGGTGCTTGGAGTGTGAAGCAGTGTATGGAAGATTTATCTCTGTCCATCTGTGTCTGTTTCTGTCTCTCTGCCTTTCATATAAATACAAATAGAGAAATTTAAAGTTTTTCAAAAGTTTATGAAAAGAAATATAACCAAAATTCAAAAAATAAATATCCCAAAGACTGGCCAATCACTTCACAAAAGAGAATGCTTAAATGGTTAATAAACATATGAAAAATCCCACATCAATTATTTTGAAAGAAATTCAAGGGGCATTGTGGTGCAGCAGGTTAAGCGGCCACTTGCAAGGCAGACATCCCTATCAGAGGGCCAGTTTAAGTCCTAGCTCCTCTGATTCTGTTCCAGCTGCCTGCCAATGTGCTTGGGAAGGCAGCAGATGATGGTCCAAGTACTTGGGCCCCTGTAACCCCTATAGAAGTCTGGGATGAGTTCCTGATTCCTGGCTTATACTGAAACTAGGGAGTGAACCTATGGATGAAAAATTCTCTCTCTCTCTTTCCCTCCTTTCTCCCTCCCTCTCTCTGTCACTTTGCCTTTCAAATCAATTAATCATTTATTTAAAACATACGAAATATCTGTCACAATGGCTCTGAATGAAGTTTTGCAACAGAGATGGAGTGAGGAAACCCTCATACTTAAGTGGCAGTAGTGTAAATTGGAATATCAATTTAGCAAATGTTTGGCAAGTATTTATAAAAGTTAACCTGCAGATGCTGGCGCTGTGGCACAGTTTTCTAAGCCTCTGTGGTTCTGATTTCCCATATGGGCGCTGGTTCTAGTCCCGGTTGCTCTTCTTCAGATCCAGCTCTCTGTTATGGCCTGGGAAAGCAGTGGAAGATGGCCCAAGTGTTTGAGATCCTGCATTCACATGGGAGACCCAGAAGAAGTTCCTGGCTCCTGGCTTTGGATTGGTCTGGCTCTGGCCGTTGTTGCCATTTGGAGAATGAACCAGCAAATGGAAGATCTCTCTTTCTATGTCTCTCCCTCTCTCTGTCTATAACTCTACCTCTCAAATAAATAAATAAATAAAATCTTTTTTAAAAAAGTTAACTTACGGGCCGGTGCCGCAGCTCACTTCGCTAATCCTCTGCCTGCGGTGGTGGCACACCGGGTTCTAGTCCCGGTCGGGGCGCCGGATTCTGTCCCGGTTGCTCCTCTTCCAGTCCAGCTCTCTGCTGTGGCCCGGGAGTGCAGTGGAGGATGGCCCAGGTCCTTGGGCCCTGCACCCCATGGGAGACCAGGAGAAGCACCTGGCTCCTGGCTTCGGATCAGCGCGGTGCACTGGCCGCAGCGCACCAGCCTCAGCGGCCACTGGGGGTGAACCAATGGAAAAGCAAAACCTTTTTCTCTGTCTCTCTCTCTCACTGTCCACTCTGAATGTCAAAAAAATAAAATAAAATAAAATAAAATAAAATTAAGTTAAAATTAAAATGTTAACCTACATTCACTCTAGAATCATTTTTTAGGTATTCCTAATACAGCATATTAATACCAAATGATTTATTCATAGTATCTTTACTTAAAATATCCAAGTACTTAAAAAAATGGTCTTGTGCAATAGAACGAGTACATGGATTATGTTTATGCACACATAGGGGAAAGTTACATAGCAATAAAAAACTAATAACTACAACAGCATACATGGATCTCACAGACATAATGTTGAGTGTAGAAGTCAGACACACTATATGATTCAATTTATAACAGGTGCAAGGAAGGGTGAAAGGTCATAAATATGAGAATATTTTGTATCTCTGGAGGAACTTACCAAGGGGTTGGTGCATATCACAAGAGATTTCAGGAGATTGATATCTTGGTCTGCGTATTGATTACATAGTCATTAGCATTGTATTTATTCATATATACATATATTCATGTTAAATGTCTCCATCTACATTAAGATAAAACATAAATAAAATATTAAAATTAGTGTAACTAATTACTTATATGAAAACTCAATTTAAAAGTAAATAAACACGGCCAGCGCCGTAGCTCACTAGGCTAATGCTCCGCCTTGCGGCGCCAGCACACCGGGTTCTAGTCCCAGTCGGGGCGCCGGATTCTGTCCTGGTTGCCCCTCTTCCAGGCCAGATCTCTGCTGTGGCCAGGGAGTGCAGTGGAGGATGGCCCAAGTGCTTGGGCCCTGCACCCCATGGGAGACCAGGAGAAGCACCTGGCTCCTGCCTTCGGATCAGCGCGGTGCGCTGGCTGCAGTGTGCTGGCCGCGGCAGCCATTGGAGGGTGAACCAAGGGAAAAGGAAGACCTTTCTCTCTCTCTCTCTTACTGTCCACTCTGCCTGTCAAAAATAAAAACAAAAAAGAGTTGCTGAGCTAACTATTCTATCTTATACAACATATTTCACATATGACTAACAACAGGCCAAGTCTGACAAACACAAATTCTTGTCTAATTTTCATATGGTAATGCAGGATGGCTTTGTTCTCTTCATGCTTTGTGAGGCTTAATGACACTATCATGAATCTTTTTAAATCACTAACTTGATATGATGAATTTCTTTTGAAAATGGAAGCATTTTTTAAAACCAAATATTTTCTCTCATTTATGTAAATTATTACACAAATATAGCCCCTTTCTGTGCTGACTGACTCAGTACAAGTGTCTGCTTGCACGGGCATTGCCATTCTCAGCAATGGGCATTGTGCCACAGCAGGTTGGGAAGCCCCCAGCCCATGTAAGAGTGCCAGTGGAAGAGTCTACAGTATTACCCAGCTTACTGCTGGTATCGTTGGATACTAACAAGTTAAAGGCAAGATGCTTGCCAGGAGAATTCATATTGTATTGAGCATACTAAGCACTCTAAGAGCCAACACAATTTCCTGAAACATGTGAAGGAAACCCAACAATAAAGGAAGGAAGCCAAACAGAAAGGTACCTGGGTTTAATTGAAACACCGACCCCCTCCACCCAGAGAGCAAATTTTTCCAGAACCAGCGGAAAGGGGACAAAACAGAGGGAACTGAAATCTATTTGCTATGCGTGGCAAAGTAAGAGTAAATAAATAAATAATCAAACTCTGGACTGTAAAAATGTATCTTAATTGAATAAAAGTGTGGTGTCCTGTCCCCCAAAGAAAAAGGTAAAGCAAAAAAAAAAAAAAAAAAAAAAAAAAACCTTAGCCCATTTTAAAAATGAAATATATTCAAAGGTATTAATAAATTCATGAAGTCCTCTGCCACAAGTTATTCTATTTTCAATTAATATATCTTAATAAAAGGCTAACTCATTGTTTTTTAGGACACTTTTCCTTGCTGGTGAACACAGAAATAATCAGGACATAAGAGTTAATTAACATAACTAAAGACTCAGTGATATTTGTTCTTGTTGTGAATATCATCACTTTAAGACCAATTCCTTTAAAATCCATTCAAGACTATGCAGTCTGGTATTTTTTCTTTTGGACACCGAAGGAGAGCTAAAGGTAATTTTAGCTATCCTACCGTGTAATTTTAGCTATCCTACTGTGACTAAAATTTTTCAAATCCCTTTTCAGTATTCAGTAATTTTAACATGTTTTCCACCATGTCCAAAACATGTTCTTCATAGACTGCAAATTTTCTATTGCTTTTTTAACCAATATGAAAGGACAAAATTTCATATATCAAATACACTTGGGAAATTCCAGATAAAATAAAATTAAGTTGTTTCTCTCTGCAGGATGTCTTAGACATTTTTATGCTACTGAGATTTTCCAACAGTAAGGTAAAGTATGCCACAATTTCCCAAATCTTTAAATCAAATATGTGCTAAGGAACAAAAGAATTACTTCACAAAATTTTGAAAGGACTAGCTGAGGCATATTGATACAAAAATTGCCTACTATATTCTAATTTTCTTAACTAGAACTAAATGCAGTTTTCCTACTGATGATTTATTTAATATTTACATAGAAAATTATTTAATCTTGTTTTTCATTTCATTGAAATAATCAGAAGTAAAACATATTTTGTTTCAACTGCTACAGTTTGCAAGGGCTCACCCTACACATTAGCTTCTTTATATATTTGTGCCTTACTCATTTGGACAATACATGTGAGCTTAGTCTATCCTCTGTCACATCACCATTTTGCTTCATTTTGCTTTCATCAAATCATGTGCATCCCATTTGTGTTATCATAGTAGAGTTGTTGATTTCATTACCATATCTCCAATACAATGGTAGCATCTGATACATAGAAGATATTCTATTAAAGCTTGTTAAATTTCTATGTTTGTTTGGGTTTTAGGTCTGTAGTAACTTAAATAAAGGATATATAACACTTTAGAGTTAGATACTAAAAACACTCAAAGTTTGTCTTAAAATCCACATACCTTCCTGAAGAGCAATATTAATTGATTAAAGGATTAACATTTCAGTAGAAGACACCAAGCCACTAGATACTGCATTAAAAGCTAAGTGCCTTTTGGAAAAGTCCTAGACTGGTGACGTCCATATTAGATTATTGTGCGTCACCTAAATGTTCATCAGGTTGAATGGATTCACTTTCCTTCAGAAGTCCAGGATTTCCCCAAAATGAAGACCCATGAGGTCAATGAATGTGGAATACTCTGATGTTACCAGAGCATGCTGTATTTATCATATTTAGAACCCCTTGGCAATCAAAATTTAAAATACATATTTAAATATATACAATTCCTGAGTATTCCATTTCTGAAGGAAGAAACTTAGAATATGTCTAATATACTTAATAATTATTTCAAAGGGGAATACAATTTTATAAAACACAACAAAATGATAAAGTTTTATAAAAATAGCAAGAATCCTCAAATTCACCAATGCTTTGATTCAACAATATTCTTATGAAAAGCATCTCGAATGTTATTAGAAAAATAATAAACCCAAATGATGATGGGACACATCGAAGGCACTGACATATTGTTTCATATTTAATATCAGATTCATTATAAAATATTTTAGTTCAATCAGTTAACAATATATACTTAAAATTGCTTGCATTGGCAGGCATTTGGCATAGCAGTTAAGATGCCAGGTACTACACCTGTGTTCCATTTTGGACTAACTGGACTTGAAACCAGGATCCTGCTTCTGGGTCCAGCTTCCCCTTAATACATACCCATAGGAAGCAGCGGTGAGAGCTCAAGTGGTTGGGTTTCTGTCATCCACAAGTGTTTGGATTCCTGCCACTCATATGAGAGACATGTGTGGCTCCTGGCTTCAACCAAGTCCAGTCCCAGGAGATATTTGGGAAGCGAACCAGCAGATGAAAGTATGCTCTTACTTTCCATCTCTCTCTGTCTGTCTCTCTCTCACTCTCTCTCTCTTCCCCCTCTCTCAGATAATAAATTTAAATTTAAAAATAAAATAAATAAGTTTATGATAGCCAAAAAATATCTTAACATATGGGCAACTAGGTTTCTAATTTGCTTGGTAGGATACCAACATTTGTACATAACTATAAATTTTGTGTGGACAACATAGAAATTCAATTACATAACTGCTAGAAAAATTCCTATATCCACCATCATATTATGCTCCATTAAAATGTAAGTTTAAATTTTCATGAGAGGAGCTGGCACTGTGGCACAGTGGGTTAAATCAGTGCATGCAGTGCCGGCCTCCCATGTGGGCACTGGTTCGAGACCCACTTGCTCCATTTCCAATCTAGTCCCGTGCTAATGCTCCTGGGAAAGCAGCGGGAGATGGCCCAACATACTTGAGCTCTTTCATCCACTTGGGAGACCCAGATAAAGCTTTTTGCTCTTGGCTTCAGCCTGGCCAGTTCTGGCTAATGTGGAGGATGGAAGATCCTCTCTCTCTCTCTCTCTCTCTCTCTCTCTATATATATATATATATATATATGTATATATCCATCTCTCTCTGTAACTCAGCCTTTCAAATAAATAAATCTTTTTAAAAATTTTCCTATTTTATGTTCAACATTGGATTTTTAACTGAATTTAGAGTAACATTCATTGTAATAGATATTTCACCTAATACAGAATAATCTTCTATAAGCTTTACTTGATTCCATGAAACAGTTTAAAACAGTGAATTAAACCAACTAAATATCCTTTTGGTGCATCTGATACATCTGATAATACTGACATGAAACAGCCATCATTGATGTCAAGTGATTTTCTTTTACTGCTTTTCAAAATTCTTTTTTCTGCTAGTTGCTCAACACATTGATATTAATTATTTCATTCACTCACATGTAAAGGAAAATTTGGGCTTAAAAATACCATAGGAATTAATTTAGAGTAACAGTTAATCACTCTAAATAAAAAAATCATGCTTCAGAAAGTTACATTTTCTGTAATTACCTGATTCAATTTTAATTTTCTGGGAAACCATTTTTTTTAAGTGAATAAAATGCTAAATGGGTGACATGTATGCTGGTGTCCCTTCAGCAGATTCGAAACTTTTGATCTTCACAGACCATTGATATCACAGTAAGTCCCCATGAGAGAGATTCAATGTAAACAAATATTTTGGTCAAGTCATATACATGTTCACAATCAATTTTTTAAAAAGTAATTCATTAGCATTTCTTATTTTACCATATAAGCAATTCTACCTGTGATTCATTGTCATAATTATAAAATTGTCCAAAGTATAAAATTATATAACTATTAAATACATAATATATATTATGTATATAATATACATGTGTGTTTACTAGTTATATAATTAAATCAAACATTAAAGGGAACAACCACTGTATAAAAAGAATATTCAGGATATCTGTATTTGCTAAGACAGGGGGCTTGGCCTCTATTTCTTGCTTATATTTGTGTACCCAACCTATGATTTCCCACTGTCAGTGTAACTGCTTCCAGGAGGCTTTGTGTAGTCACAGGGCGTGGAATGGGTCATGGCACAACTGACAGTCACATCACAGTACTCAGCAGGGTCCCCAGTGGGCTTGTCATATTTCTTACTTGCAATTCTTCACCCTGCCCATGAAAATAAAGTAGTATCTGGTGCTTCCAAAGGATAGAGAAGACATTATTGCCGGTTATCTTTCAGGTTTACATTTTAAAGTGAGAACTCTGTACTTCACATGTGTTTCAGAGGCTGCCTGAAAATAATATCCCAGACACAGGGAAAATACACAACCAACTGCATTCCATCTTATTTTAATGCAGCTATTAGTAATATTACTTTATCAAAAAGAGCAAACTCTGAGATATTACTAAACCAGATGGAATTCCAGGAAAATAGTCATAACTCAAAACAGGTATGTTTTGCTGACTGTGATCATGAAAGAATTCTTAAAAGAGGCAGCACAACATTTCAGACATAAAAGATGAAGAAGCATTTATTAGAAGAAATGGGAGTGAAGATACTTTAGGCAGTGAGAATAGCTTTCATAAAAATTCACAACTTGCACTACTGTCAAGAGGTAAACCAATTTTCTTGCTTTCTGTAGCAAGAATACAAAAGTTCAAGATATGGTCAAATGCCCAAAGTAACACCAACACTTTCCTTACCAACAGTCTTCCTGTTTTGATGCATTCCAGTGTGTAGAACCATCTTTTGATGCATTTTAGTGTGTAGAACCATACCACTAGTAGAAAAAGAAGACTTTATGTGCATGAGCACAACGTTAAATAATTAAAACAAACAATGAGACAAGAATTCACTTTGATCTCTCTACTTAAAAAATAACATGGGGCCAGTACTGTGATGCAGTAGGTTAATCTGCCTGCAGCGCCAGTATACCATATGGGCGCCGGTTCTAGCCCCGCTGCTTCACTTCCGAACCAGCTCTCTGCTGTTGCCTGGGAAAGCAGTGGAAGATGGCCCAATCCTTGGGCCACTGCACCCACGTGGGAGACCCGGAAGAAACTCCTAGCTCCTGGCTTCGGATCTGCACAGCTGTAGCCGTTGTGCCCAACTGGGGAGTGAACCAGCTGATGGAAGACCTCTCTCTGTCTTTCCCTCGCACTGTTGTAACTCTACCTCTCAAACAAATAAATAAAATCATTTAAAAAAATAATAATGTATCATGTTGTTTCTTATTGAATTATACTTTCATATACTTGGTAGTATATTTTTCAGGTAATATTTATCTGGTAAAATTGTAATTACTGTTAATCATAAATGTAATAAAACTTGCTAATATAAAGTACATGTTAATGAAATTATTTTATTATACTAGAGTTTAGATTTTATTTGTGGAGACTAATACTTTTTATTTAAATAAATAATATAAAATTTTTCTCATTAAAACATCTTAAAAATGAAAGTTGATTAAAATAAACATTTGATAAATGATAGTTAATATAGTTTGCAAGGTGGTACACATTTTAGAGGTCATAAGAATCCTTGAATTTCGTGTAACAGTGTATTCAAAATTTGGAAGCAAATACAAAGAACATTCTAAATTCACTGAAACAGTGAGCAGGCATTTCATTTTTTCAAAATAAGGACTACTAGGGGCCGGCACTGTGGTGCAGTGGGTTAAAGCCCTAGCCTGAAGCGCCGGCATCCCATATGGGTGCCAGTTCAAGTTCCGGCTTCTCCACTTCCAATCCAGCTCTCTGCTATGGCTTGGGAAAGCAGTATAAGATGGCCCAAGTTCTTGGGCCCTTGCACCCATGTGGGAGACCCAGAAGAAGCTCCTGGCTCCTGGCTTCAGATGGGAGCAGCTCTGGCTGTTGCGGCCATCTGGTGAGTGAAACAGCGGATGGAAGACCTGTCTCTCTATCTGTAGCTCTTTCAAATAAATAAAATAAATATTATTTTTTAAAAAAGGACTGCTTAATTTTCTGTTATAAAGCCCTCAGTTTTCCAAATGTTCCATATATAATTCAATATTCATTTTATCTCAAGATATATCTCTATCTTTTCAACATGTAGTAAAATTGGAAAATTTCAGAGTGGGGAATTTTTTTGTTGATTATTCCTAATATGTTCTACAATTATGATATATTACATCTGCTATTTGACCTTACTCTTCCCAAAATAATGTATTCTACACATTTATTCATTTGAATTTATTCTCAAATTATCCCTAGAGAAACTGACGGGAAGATGTTATACCAAATACTTTCAGAAAATAACAACTATGTTTAGTATATTAAACATGATGTGTTTTATCAATATCTGTCATAATATACTGGATTCCTTACAATTGGAAAACATTTTCTAAAGCTTTTTGGAAAAAAGAAATAAAATGGCTATTATTCACCTACTTTAGAAAACATTTATTTATTTATCAATATTGACAATTTATACATAAAAGACTTTTTCAAATGACAATAAATAGAAGAAAAATCTCAGTTATATGTTATCTTATGTACAAAAGTTGATTAATGAGGACAGATACTGTGGTCATAGTCTAACACTTATACTACATTATAATTTTTTATGAAAACCCTGAGTTCAACCACTCCTTCCACTCATATGGCAGAGCCCTCTGTCTTTTAATTAGACTTGTCTTTTAATTAGACTTGTTTCTAACTGACATGATTAAAGTTGAGGTAGAGGCCTTCCCAAGGTTAGAAGAAGAAAAAGGGAGGCATCTGTCCTGGAAATGAAATGTGGCTGCTATCTGCTTGCCTGTGAGCGCTTCAACTATAGTCTCTATCTGCTTTTATGCAAGCATTTTAGGTTCTGCTTGTTAGTGCAGAGCAATGATGTTAACCCTTGCCAGACAGCTTACAGCTCAGTATGTGTGTGGAAAAACATCTTCAGGAACTATGTTCCCATGTACAGTACTGTATCAATTCCATGGCTTCCATGTAATGTTAAAAAATCAAATCAAATGTATGCAAGTAATCATATAAGGGAGACAAAGAGGCTAAAACCATGTATAGTCCCTGCTCAGGTGCCTGTGCTGTTGGCCAGCGCTGTGGCTCACTAAGCTAATCCTCCACCTGCGGCGCCGGCACACCAGGTTCTAGTCCCGGTCAGGGTGCCAGATTCTGTCCCCGTTGCTCCTCTTCCAGGCCAGCTCTCTGCTGTGGCCCGGGAGTGCAGTGGAGGATGGCCCAAGCGCTTGGGCCCTGCACCCCATGGGAGACCAGGAGAAGTACCTGACTCCTGCCATCGGATCAGTGCAGTGCGCCGGCCACAGCGCTCCAGTCGCGGTGGCCATTGGAGGGTGAACCAACGGCAAAAGGAAGACCTTTCTCTCTGTCTCTCTCTCTCACTGTCCACTCTGCCTGCCAAAAAAAAAAAAAAATACATAAAGGAGAATTCTTTGTTTGGGGCTTAGGATTTTGGATAAGAAATCCCACCTGGGCCTTATGCCATAATATATAAAGTGCTTAAGAAACTCAACAACAACAAACAACCCAGTTAAGAAAAGGGCAAAGGACTTGAACAGGCATTTTTTTAGAGAGGAAATTCAAATGGCCACCAGACAAATGAAAAAAAATGCCCGGAATCACTAGCCATCCGGGGAATGCAAATCAAAACCACAATGAGGTTTCACCTTACCCCAGTTAGGATGGCTGTCTTACAGATATCAATAAACAATAAATGCTGATAAGGATGTGGGGGAAAAGGTACTCTAACCCACTATTGGTAAAAATGTGAACTACTACAGCTATTGTGGAAGATAGTAGGGAGATACCTCAGAAAGCTGAAAATAGATGTACAATATGACACAGAAATCCCACTCCTGGATATTTACTCAAAGGAAATAAAATCAGCATATTAAAAACTTGTCTGTACCCCACATTTATTGCAGCTCAATTCACAATAGCTAAGATATGGAACCAATGACTGGAAATTGTGATATATTTATAGTGTAGAATATTACTCAGGCATAAAAATGAAATGAAATCCTGACTTTTGCAGCAAAAATAGATGCAACTGAAAACTATTATACTTAGTAAAAGAAGCCAGTCCCCAAAATACAAATACCACGTTTCTCTAATCTTTGGTAACTAATAGAATACCAAAAAATGTAGTGTATATGAGTGAAACTGACATGTTGAGATTCAGTGATTGCTTATAGCCCCTGTCTCTACTGTTGAGGATCAGTGATTTTTCTTCTTACTATTTGTTGAATTCTTTACTTAGAGGAAGGTTAATCCTAGGAGTATAAAGTAGACTGAGAGTAGATCATTGTAAAAATCAAAGGAAGGCATGTGATAGGAAGGAGGAGAGAGGGTGAGTGTGGGTGGGCGGATGCTAGCATGGGAAGTATTACTATGTCCTGAAACTGTGTGTATGAAATACATGAAATTTGTTCACCTTAAAAATTTTTTAAAATTTAAACATACAATATCTCTAATCAAACAGATTATCTCAGTCTTCGAACCGTTCTTTACTTGAAAAGCAGAATGGCAGAGGTAGGGTAGTGTTTAGGGTCCACTCTCTAAACACCTAGAAATAGCTGGAGATGGGCCAAGCTGAAGTCAGGAGCTAGGGACTCCATGCAGGCCTTGCACATGGTAGCAGGGACCCAAGGACTTGAGGCATCATCTGCTTCTGCATTCACTGCAGATCAGCACGATTCTGTATGAAAACTGAAGGCAGGAGTGGAGCCAATTAGGTCCAAAATGGGATGTGGGTGTCCCACATGAGAGGTCAATATACTGTGCCACAGTGTCCAACACCATTCTTCAAATTTTCATACAATTCAAAATCAAATTCTTTCCCCATATGAAATTAAGATTGTATTTCTAATCAAACAATGTCTGTATGTCAAATGCCATCATATCCTCTTATTCAGCTTAACCTATTCATAGTGAAATCAAGTGAAAAAAAATACATCTGTAAGGAAAGTGATCATTTGAAAGGAATACAGGTGGTCTCCCTGGTTATTTGGTTTCCATTTGCTGAACAAAAATCAGGGGACATGAAAATATCAAGTGAAGATCAAATACAACTAAATTAGAAAATACAGTAGTGATGGGCAGTGCTTTTTGATCCACTAAGTACTTGCTCTTCTGCCTACTCGAGCACCTTTTGCTATTTAATTCTTTTCATCTGAATTAGTTAATGACAGTTCATATTTATTTCACATTCATCATATGTCAGGCACCTTTCAGGCATATTATATCAATAAAATTATGTAATCTTTGTAGCAACCTATAGAAGTAGATACTATTATTATTCTGTTTCACTATTTGACAAATAAAAAGTCAGTATTTCCCATATTTATAATGAGCACGTTATCTGTTATTGATTTTGTGATTATTTGAGTGTGAAAGTAGGAAAAATTAAGTAGGACAGTTAAACTCCAGGTAAACCAAAACATACGGCCATCCTACTCATATTACATAATGGTTTAAGAAAAATAGAAGTTATAATATATATTCCTCACAAGTACTCTAACTTTTAACAATTAGCCCAACTTCAATTTTTTATCTTACTAGGTACTGATAATTGAGACTTATAATGTTGTGCCTTTGTAATAATATCAATATGATTTTGGGAAATAATTGTTTTGATCATTCAAATAGAAAAACAGCTTTGTAGAAGTTCTAGGCAGAAAAATACAGAGAATTTTAAGCTCTATTTACATCTACAAATTGAAATTTTTAAGATAAATTTGCTTAAGTTTGGATATAAATCTACATGCATTTGTCAAAATTTGTTGTTCGTCTCAGAGCTGCCAACATAAAGCTATTATTAAAAGATATCATCCATCTATTTAACATATTTGCTGAGTATATGTATGTACAAATATTTTAGACTTAACTCTAAATGTTACACAATACACAGTTTCAATCAATAGAAACTGATTTTACTGACATTTGTTGATTACCTATTTTGTTCTAAGCATATAAAAATTTGAAAATGAAATAGTCAAATTCTATTCAGTGAGTATATATATATATAAAGAATAGCAATGCAATAATACTAATAAATAATCATGATGTATCAAATAATAATTGATATAAAATAGATAATTAAAATAGTGATGGGGGGAACGGCACCATGGCATAGAAGGTTACGCCTCCACCTGCAGTGCCAGCATCCCATATGGGCACTGATTCATTTCTAGGCTGTTCCACTTTCCATCCAGCTCCCTGCTAATGCACCTGGGAAAAGCAGCAGAAGATGTCTCAAGAACTTGGGCCCCTGCACCCATGTGGGAGATGCAGAGGAAACTTCTGGCTCTTGGCTTTCAGCCTGACCCAGTCTTAGCTGTTGTGGCCATGTGGGGAGAGAAGCAGTGAGTGAAAGATCGATCGATCTCTCTCTCCATCTCTTTCTGTATCTCAGCCTTTCAAATAAATAAATAAATTTTTTAAAAATAAAAGAAATAGGCCGGCGCTGAGGCTCACTTGTCTAGTCCTCGGCCTGAGGCACTGGCACCCCGGGTTCTAGTCCCTGCTGGGGTGCCAGGTTCTATCCCTGTTGTTTCTCTTCCAGTCCAGCTCTCTGCTGTGCCCCGGAAAGGCAGTGGAGGATGGCCCAAGTGCTTGGGCCCCGAACCCACATGGGAGACCAGGAGGAAGCACCTGGCTCCTGGCTTCGGATCAGCGCAGTGGGCCGGCCGCAACACACCAGCCTAGCGGCCATTTGGGGAGTGAACCAACGGAAGGAAGACCTTTCTCTCTGTCTCTCTCTCACTGTCTCTGCCTGTCAAAAAAAAAGAAAAAGAAATAGTGATTGAGGGATAAAGGAAATTGATAGGATTTTCAAGGAATTTGTCGCAGGAGTAAATATGTAAGTATTTCTTTTCTATTCTATAAGAGATTTATTTGTTTTATTTGAAAAGCAAAGTTACAGAGAGAAAGAAGGAGAAATTTTCCACCAACTAATTCACTCCCCAAATGGCTGCAATAGTCTGGCCTAGGCCAGGCTGGATGCAGGAGCCAGGAGCATGGGCGGCAGGAGCCCAAGTACTTGGGTTATCTTCTGCTGCTTTTCCAGGCACATTGGTGGGGAGCAGGATCAGAAATGGATCAGCTGAGACTCAGACCAGAGCTCACTTTGGATGTGGGCACTGCAGGCAGCAGCTTAATTTGTGCTATTGATTTAAGATTTTAATGATAGGAACGAATCTGTTTTAAAAAGGTTAGGGGAAGTATTTAATGCAGAAGCAAGAAATGAGGCAAAGGACTGGGATGGGAACAAACTTGGGTAGGTGGAGGGGAGGAAGAATTCAGTGGGCTAGATCATAGACACAACAGGAGAACATGATCCCAGGTGAAGTTAGAGGAGTTGGCCCTGGCCAGAGCACCAGAGTGTATTTAATCCAATTGCAATAAAACACATTTAGAGCCTTAAATGATGGGTCACATAATTTGATACTCCTTTTAGACTCATCACCCCAGCTGTAATTCAGAAAACATACAAGAGCAGAATGGAGAAAGTGTGAACAATTTTAAAATCTTCTACATTGCCAAGCACTGGCTCTGGTTTGGATCAGGGCATTAGAATCAAAGAAGCAGATTGGTTTGGAGTGAATTTTGGAATTGGAACAGGAAAGATTTACTGACAGACTTTCTGATGAAGACTTTATCACTCCATTTTTCTTCCCCAATTTTGGCTTAATTAACAAGTTTGTTTTCTTTCAGGTTTATTTATTTGTTCATTCATTCATTTAAAAGGCAGAGAGAATGAGTGTGCATGGGTGGTGGGGGGTGGGGAGTGGTTCACTTCTCTAATGGCCTCAACAGCGAGGTCTGGGTTGTACCAAGCCAGGAGGCTGGAACTCTATCTGGGTCCTCCACATGGATAGCAAGGGCCCAAGTACTTGGGCCATCATTAACTGCCCTCTCAGGCACATTAGCAGGAGGCTGAATCAGAAGCAGAGTAGGGGAAACTCAACGTACACTCCAATATGGGATGAAGTGTCCCAAGGGCAGCTCATCTCACTGCACTACAACACTGGGCCCAACAAGATCAGCTTTTTAATGCTTTTTGCTTAGTTTGTTTTTCATCTGTCAGAAGATTCAGAAAGTCAATTAATAGATTTCAGGTGTTCAGTGAATTCCCTAACATTGTATGCAAAATAATTGGGTGCATTTATTAATATATACACTTTTGAGGGGAAGTGAGTTAATTACTTTCTTCAGGTAATCAGAAGTCCATGACCCACAGCAAGACAAGAACTATTAAGCTAATTTTCCTAAGTACGTACCATATGTTTTCCCATGACATGACTATCTCTCTGTCTTCATCTCATTACTGCCTCTTGGTAATTAACATCTTAATAATACTGAATTATTTTCTCTACCTCCATGCAGTATAATACTCATTTTTTATTCAATGTCTTTTTTCATATTGCATTCTCTGCCTCTTAGAATTTTTTGTTTGGCAAAATTCCCTCATCCTTTAATATTTGGCTAAGACATCAACTCCTTGGCACAGGGTTATCTAAACTTCTAAACTGAGTTAATCATTCCCTCTGTGTCCCCAAGACTTACTGAAAGGACACTGTGTGTTTTAAGTCTTATACATTTGTGTCTCCTGTGTAGATCATAATGTTTAATGTGTGTCATGTCTAACTGGAGGTAGGCATTGTTTTCATTTACAAACATCCTAAACATCTTATTTTATATGATTTATTGTTCATATTTGAAATGCATGAATATATATATATCCCTTGCAATTCTTGTCTAATCCTCCTACTTTTACTCATGTGAAGGACCTTACTTTTATCTTTATAATTTCAATTTATCACTTTGCGCACCTAAATATTTGGGAAAAAACTGCTTTTAATATTTCATCAATTTTGAAGTTTTAAAAGTTAATTCTCACGGGCACTGTGGCACAGCAGAGTAAGGCCTCCATCTGCAGTGCTGGCATCCCATATGGATGCTGCTTCGGGTCCCGGCTGCTCCACTTCTGATCCATCTCCCTGCTAGGGCCTAGGAAAGCAATAGAAAATGGCCCAAGTCCTTGGGCCCTTACACCTGCCAGGGAGCCCTGGAAGAGGCTCCTGGCTCCTGGCTTCTGATCGGTGCAGCTCCGGCCATTGCAGCCAACTGGGGAGTGAACTAGCAGATGGAAGATCTCTCTCTCTCTCTTTGCCTCTCCTTCTCTCTCTGTGTAACTCTGACTTTCAAATAAATAAATAAATCTTTTTTTAAAAAAAAAGTTAATTCTCAGGCAATTTTGGTTATTTAGTCTTTTGTCTCCTACAGTGGTTTTTCGGGAATCTTTCTTTCTTTTATTTTTTTGACAGACAGAGTGGACAGTGAGAGAGAGAGACAGAGAGAAAGGTCTTCCTTTGCCATTGGTTCACCCCTCAATGGCCGCTGTGGCTGGCACGCTGTGACCGGTGCACCGTGCTGATCCGAAGCCAGGGGCCTGGTGCTTCCTCCTTGTCTCCCATGAAGGTGAAGGGCCCAAGGACCTGGGCCATCCTCCACTGCCTTCCCGGGCCACAGCAGAGAGCTGGACTGGAAGAGGAGCAACCGGGACAGAATCCGGCGCCCCAACAGGGACTAAAACCCGGGATACCAGCGCCGCAGGTGGAGGATTAGCCTATTGAGCCACGGCGCCGGTCTCAGGAATCTTTCAATATAAACAAATATAAATGAATACTAATTTATTTAATATTATTTCATGTGTAATTGCTTTGGAATTATAAAATTATTGAAACCACACTTCAGAATAGAGAAAAAAAGAAAAGAATCACTCAAAATGCTATTAATTTAATACCACCACTGTGGTATGATGTTGTACTTTAAGATTTCTTTTGTTCTTTTTTTAATTTTTGTCATTTCTATTTCCTTTTTACTTAAAACTCAGGATTTTCCTTTTGACTGTAATTTCTACATAGGAATTATTTATAATGTTGTAAAATATTCTATATAATAAACATATTATGAAAGTATTCCATTATCAGTATATACTTGTGTATTAGTTTGTCTAGTGGAATTATTCATTAAATAAGTTCCACAGTACTTTACAGGTATTATTTGATTAAAGATTATGAAGAAAAAGATGGTTCTTGATACAGATTGGCTCATATATTCTGAAAAAACTGCAGAATTACAAAGTCCTGTCCGTGGACTCTAAAACCATTTTATATTACATTAGCCAATGTCAATTTATTTATCTAATATATAATGGATGCATAGAAAACAATTTTATATTTTGCCTAACTTTGGGTTAGTTTGATTGTGACAGTTTGAATTTTTAAAAACATATATTTAGATATTAATCACATTTCTTCCTTGTTCTTTCCATGTTAATTACATTTTTCTGATTAACTTAGAAATTCTATTTATAAAACAAGCTAACTTCCATATTTGCAATTTTGTTTTAAAATTAACACATTCAGAATATTAATTATTCTATGTAGCAAACACTGTTGCAAGGAGTTTACATGCAATAGCTCATTACAATCTCAGAAAGAATCATGAGGTAAGTGTACTATTACTCTCAATTCATAGGAAAATGAGGTACAAAGCAGGGATATAATTTCCAGTAAAGAAAGCACAAGACTTCAAAAATCAGCAAGTCTGACTCTAGATGTCCTGTCACACCGCCCCCCACAAATAACTAGCATGTTGCTAACGATATGTTGCATTTGTTCTACTTTTGAATGCATCACAGGAATAAAAATATAAGATTCTGAATCAGAAAAATCAGTGGCCTGGGGCAAATTAATACATTTCAGTTTCCTTATGTTTAAAATTGGAATAATAATCACATTGATCTTCTCTAAGGTATATCTTAAGGATTTAATGTGGTTGTAATGTAAAAGAAAGCAAATTATAGCTTAATTGTTCAATAAGTGCTGTCTGTAAAATAAGGTGGGACATTAAAAGTAATCTCAAAATAGTGCTTTTCACTGATATCTGGTCACTTTGAACATACATTTTGCATGTTATTTTTGTGCCTCTGCATCCTGCCTCTGAGGTCTTCTTCACTTCAGTGGTTATACATACCAATAAATGAGGCCATTGTGAAAAATACACACTTGACCTGGTTGTCACTGAAATACAGCTTGTTTCAGTTGGGAGAATGTTTGCTCCCCTCCCATTCACTGTTTTTCAGTTAAATCAAAACTGAAAACATGATTATTTCAGTTTATTTTCCAGATTGCTAAAACTGATGACTTCATTTATTATTAAGAGCAGCAGCTGGTAACATCTTAGAGCATGCAAATCAGTTAACCCACGGGGGTTAGATTTTCTTGTCTCTTCAAGTGGGCTGCAGTTTTATTATTGATCCAAAATATAATTATGTTCAAGACAAGAAAGGATCAGCAGTGTGTTTATCAAGATCAAGTGGATTATGCACTATGAGGAGACATAAAGGGTTTGGAGCTAATAGAAGAACTCACATCAAATTATAACAACTTGTGTTCAGTATATTAACTGAAGCACAGGGCGTTACTTTCTTAAAGAGATAAATTATTTTAAAGATGACTTGCTTACCTCTGTCATCAAAATCAATTACATTGTAATTAGAATCAAGGCCAGTTATGGCTGATATATCTGGGAACCATTAAATAAATATACATTTTAGTTTTGGCATTGCTTTTATAAAATGTAGGACTGTTTATTTTAAAAATGTTAAAATTATGAACTTATTTAATGAATGGTCTAAAATTAAAATGGAAATTGTCACATTAATATTAGCATACTTAGAAAAAATCACATGACATCCTCATCAAAGTTTTATTATGTCGACAAGAATGATACTAGTATTATTACAATAGGGACAATTGCTTCATGTTCTTTATTTTACTTAGTCCTTCTACAGAGTAAAAAGTCAGGAAATATCAGCATAAAGTTCCCATCCTAATATGAAAAGAGAAATGCTTACTAATAAAAAAATTAACTTTCAACATTTATCATCCATTATTTGATTATAAAATAATCATAATTATTATATAACTCATAGCATAATTTTACTTATATATCACTATATGTTTGCACATGCAAAATTCCTACTAATCTTCTGGGTCTGTCATAAATATTAGATGTGTAATCCATAAAACTCTTCCAATGAGGAAAGGACAAATAGCAAAACCAAAAATATAGGATCTTTCCTAGGCTTTCTAAGTACTTTCCATTGGAGTTCTTGATAAATATTTTACTTGAATTGCTGTTCAAGCTAAGATTATGAATGAGGAAATGCAAGAACAAAATGATTATTCAAAATGATGTATTGGCTGGCACCGCGGCTCACTAGGCTAATCCTCTGCCTGTGGCGCTGGCACCCCGGGTTCTAGCCCTGGTTGGGGCACCGGTCCTGTCCCAGTTGCTCCTCTTCCAGTCCAGCTCTCTGCTGTCGCCCAGAAGTGCAGTGGAGGATGGCCCAAGTCCTTGGGCCCTGCACCTGCATGGGAGACCAGGAGAAGCACCTGGCTCCTGGCTTCCGATTGGCACAGCACGCTGGCTGTGGCGGCCATTTTGGGGGAGAACCAACAAAATAAGAAGACCTTTCTCTCTGTCTTTCTCTCTCTCACTGTCTAACTCCGCCTGTCAGGAAGAAAAAAAAAAAGATATATAAATGTGGACAACATGGACAGATACTAGAATTAGGACACTCATAAATGATCAAAAAGAGATTAGTGCAGTTTCAGGATCATACTGTGAAAGCATTAGTAAGACTTGAGAGAGATGTAAGACCAGAAGAGTAGGGAAAATTGTGGTAGAAAGAATACCTCCGATGAGCAAGTGGTGGACACTCAACCACACTTTAAACTCCATCTCTTTCTTATAATAGCTCTGTGGTTCATAGACTCTCATTTAGGGTTAATCGTCTTTTCTACATCTCTGTCTTTTAGCATTAATGTAATTTTATAGTGCAAATCCTTGAATCATCTTCCTTTTGCAGAAAAAAATGCTTAAATTTTCTCTCATTTCTACTGCAGATGCTCCTAAATTTTTACTCCTTTATATATATTCTCTCAACTACTTTTCCCCCTGAATTTATCTAAACAACTGACAAGGACTTCAGTTTTTATATCATCATTTAAAGAACAAGCTCCAGTTTCAGCAGCGTCATTTTCCTCCCCTCTGTTGTGAACACTGTGTGAGTCTTCCTTCAAGGAAGGTTTTTTCTTTTTTCTAACATCAGCTCCGTGAGAGCCTGTGTCACCCACAAAGAGAACAGGATTATGCACATCATGGAAAGATAAGACTTGGCTATTTCACCCACCTCAAGACAGCTCCAGACCTGTCCATCGGTAGGAGTTCCTAAAACGGGCCCTGCGGATCCCATTTCACCCCCACCCCCACCCCACCCCCCGCCTCCTAGGTACCCAAGTTACAGCGGACTTCTTTTGGCCTGACTTGGGTTTGGCAGTATGTGATCCTTATTACAAATCTCCATACTTCTCCTCTCTTACTCTTAGAGCTGCTCATTTCCAGTTTTCATGAAAACTATTTACACACACACACACACACACACAAACATTAAAACAGTTGATTCCACATGCTTTCTACTACCTCAGCATTGTTTTCATTAAATATCTTCCTCCAGGACATTATCATCTATCCAAATGTCTGTATCCTCCTGATTCATTCCTCATGGTTTTCTTTCTCTCCTAAGCTCCACACGAATACTCTCAATTACCTATTGAACACTTCCTCCTGGATATTTTCCAATTGTGCCAAATCAAGACCATTGAAACAATAACTTCAACCGATTCATTCCAAATCCACTCCACCTTCAGAATCTCCCCTCTGTTAATATCAGCATTCACCTCCTCACTCAAATTAGAACAATTCTCAACTCTTCTACTAATATAATCTTCCACATTTAACCAACGAGCCCTTCTTTGTGAATAATTTCTAAAAGACTTCCCTACATTTCAACTACACTCACTTCTCTCTTGCTTGTGCTATGGAAAAGCTTCTTCCATAGTCTTCTTACCCCTCATTCCTGTCTACCCTTCACACACACACACACACACACACACACGCATTATTCTTTGTTAAAAATGAATATTTTTGTAGATTCTGTGGTGCTCCGTATACCACAGATGCATAATTAAACGCAGATCTTTGCCACCCCTCATTCAACTTGCATGCAATTAAGCATCACTAGGTTCTCTTGAAAGTGGTTAGCAGCCTTGAAAACAATAGATGGCAAGAAATTTCTGAACATAAGTAGTGGAAGTCTCACTCTGTGACTAAATGGAATGAAAAAAATTACATAACAAGAGAAGACAAGATTTCTGAGACTTGTCAGAAACAAGAACAATATTCAGTCAAGGTATGCTGTCAAGGACATGTCAGCTTGTACTTCTGAGATAGTAGGACGAGGAAATAAAGATAATAATGGACCGGATGATGAAGTAGTCTAACAATGAAGGTTCCTGAATGCTTGTGAAAGGAGTACAAAGATGCTTTTCTGAGAAGACTAATATTGATAAGCCTTATTTTCTGTATCTTGATCATATTGATTAAACATAACTTGCTAAGTTAATAAACTTAAAAAAATGAATAAATAAACTGATGTGGATAAGCTATTTGTTCCTATGTTTTTTAACTAAACCATTGGACTAGGTAAGCACAATTCTGAAATTTCAGAATATTTTGATGTAATGAGTTCCCACAATACTTGAGATATTACTACCAGGATAAGGAGGAAAATATGAAAATGTACTATTCTACTAAAATAATTTCAGTTTCCCATGACTATAGAATGAAATCAGCACTCCTTCCAGGAAATGAAAATTCTTTACAATCAGAAGCTTTTCTTCCTTTTTATCTGCTATATGTAATACTCTGCACAGGCCATAGTCCTCAGGACACAAATAGGACTCACATTGGGTAATGTGGAAAGTTTCATAAAAGGGCCAAATACATGTTAGGTAACATAGTAAAAACAGTACAAGAGAATAGTTGACACAAATGACATCATAAAACATTAACAGAAGTTTGGTTTATGACTTCTCTTATTTAAAATACATATACATATATGTGAGAAATGCCCAACCAAAGTAGAAATTCAATTCAGGCCAAAGCATAAACCTTCAGTCCAAATGTAAAGTATTGGACTCAATAAAGCACAATTCAATTTAAAGATGAACAATAGGATTAACAATATTATCTATATGTATAAAGTATGTTCAAGACACTAGTGGACATAACCATGCTCATGTCTTTGGCAAAATTTTCCTTCCCTAGTTTTATTGTACTATTGGTCTCACAGAAAATGACATGTTAATTTTTGTAAGATGTTTATTTGCTTTTTAATGAGAAAAGAGAATTCATTTTTCTATGAAAAATTGGTGTTATAAAATTTGGGCCTTGGGGCTGGCCCTGTGGTATAGTGGATTAAGCCTCCATCTGCAGCACCAGCATCCCATATGGGCACCAGTTGGAGTTCTGGCTGCTCCACTTCTTATCCAGCACCCTGCTAATGGCCTGGGAAAGCAGTGGAGGAGGGCTCGAGTACTTGGGCCCCTGAACCCACATGAGAAACCTGGAAGAAGCTCCTGGATCCTGGCTTCAGGCTGGCCCAGCTCTGGCCATTGCAGGTATTTGGCAAGTAAATCAGCAAATGGAAGACACCTCCCTCCCTCTCCCTCTCCCTCTCCCTCTCCCTCTCCCTCTCCCTCTCCCTCTCCCTCTCCCTCTCCCTCTCCCTCTCCCTCTCCCTCTCTCTCTCTGTCTCTCTTTCTCTCCATTTCTCTCTGTAACTCTTACTTTCAAATAAATAAAATATATCCTTAAAAAAATTGGGGCCTATGAAGCCGAAGCTGTGGCATGGCAGGTGAGTACACTGCCTGTCGTGCCAGCATCCCATGTGGACGCAGGTTCAAGTCCTGGCTGCTCCACTTCAGATACAGCTCTCTGCTATAGCTTGGGAAGGCGGTGGAGGATGGCCCAAGTCCTTGGGCCCTTGTGCCAGCAAGGGACACCCAAAGGAGGCTTGAGGCTCCTGGCTTTGGATCGGCACAGCTCTCGCCATTGTGGCCATCTGGGGAGTGAACCAGTGGATGAAAGACCCCATTCTCTCTCTCTCTCTCTCTCTCTCTCTCTCTCTGCCTCCCAGCTTCTGCCTGATTCTTCATGTCTTCTTGTGTAATTATACCTGAGCATTTATGTATTGAAATAAAATCTGAAAAATTATTAAAAAAATTGGAGCCTTATAATTTAGTATCATCTGGTGAAAGAAAGTTTCTGACTCACGTGAAAAGCAAGTGTCCAGAAAGGAAGCAGAGCATTAACAGTAACCGACGTACTCTCATTCACTTCATTGCCCTTCCATGGATTACGTTCAAAGTAAACAGGGCGGAGAAATCAGAGACTCAGGGCATTTGCAATGGGTTTTATGTCCCGCAAACATCAACAGTAGGGCTAGAATATGAATCTAAATCTCCTAAATGACACTCTAGGAGTGATATATGTGAAATTTAAATTATATCCAATCAAGCAGTCATGACTATTAGGTACTAAGTTCCCTGAAGTTAGATGATCAGGAATTTTAACCCTTGGGTATTTACAACCTTGCTTGCCAAAAGAAATACAAAAATTTGATAACACTACTCATAAATTCACTCTGAGGTCTAAAAAGATTTTTAAAATATACAGCACTATATATAGAACCAAAGATAAACTCTCTGATTATTGTGCTCTGATGTGGCAAATGTGTGGTAAACCTTTCCTAAAAAGACTGTCTCTGATTTCTTACCAGCCCTTTTCCTAAACAACTTCTACAGCCAGTGGCAATTTGTAAGTGCTTCCTATGGTATGCTAAAGTCATAAAAATGCACTGAAGAAAATGGTCCTTATATATATCTAGAGAAAAAGTGTATAATTATTCATATTACTTGATGTCAGTATTTAATTGCAAATTACATGGTATTTTGAAATGTCTCTGTGGTATGATAACATTACCTTTGATATTTTAAGCTTTGAATGTCAGATTTTATGCTCTTCAAGGCATTTATGGCAAAAAAATGCACTATACTTACCTTTAAATATACTTGCAAATATTTTAGAATTAGGTTTTTTTTAAAGATTTATTTTATTTATTTGAAAGCCAGAGTGCCAAAGAGAGAGGTCTTCCATCTACTGGTTCACGCTTCAAATGGATGCAACAGGCAGAGCTGGGCCAGGCTGAAGTCAGGAGCCAGGAGCTTCTTTCGGGTCTCCCACATGGGTGCAGGGACCCAAGCACTTGGGCTATCCTCTGCTACTTTCCCAGGCACATTTCCCAGTGCAGGGAACTGGATCAGAAGTGGCACAGCTGGGACTAGAAATGGTGCCCATATGGGATGCTGGCACCAGGCCATGGCTTTAAGTCCCTGTTCCATAGTGCTGGCACATAGAACTAGTTTTAAAAATTAAATCCTGGGGTTTGGCACCATGGCGCACTAGGTTAATCCTCCACCTGCAGCGCCAACATCCCATATGGGTGCCAGGTTCTAGCCCTGGTTGCTAATCTTCAGGTTCAGCTCTCTGTTGTGGCCTGGGATAGCAGTGGAGGATGGCCCAAGTGCTTGGGCCCCTGCTCCCACATGGGAGACCAGGAAGAGACTCCTGGCTCCTGGCTTCAGATCGGCACAGCTCTGGCCGTTGCAGCCCTTTGGAGAGTGAACCAATGGAAGGAAGACATTTCTCTCTGTCTCTCTCTCACTGTCTGTAAACTCTACCTATCAAATAAATAAATAAATAATCTAAAAAAATTAAATCATGGTGATTTTGGATCCCTCCTCCTAACCCCTACCCAAGTCATTCAAAAGTCATATTAGGGCAAAAATTGATTATTTAGTATATTTATTCTTTGGAAAATAATGAATGCATACTTTATTTTTTCTGATGGTGATTTTAAAATTAATGCATTATTTATTCAGGGAAATATAGGATGAGGACAAAAATTACATTTTTCCTGAGGCCTAACCTGTGGTTTTAAGATCAGTAATAAGTTAACCCTGCAAGGGAGGTAGAAGAATGAGATAAATTATATACATCATTATATCAAGTATAACACTTTATGCAAAAAGAAAACTAATATAGTGTAATGATAACATTTATTGATTGCTTATGATTAGCAAAACACAATGTTTAGTAAGGGCATCATATATAGTATCTCATTTGTTCCTCATAATTTTAACTTTTAAAAGATTATTTAACTTTAAAAGATTTATTTTATGTTTTGGAAAGGCAGCGTAATAGAAAGAACAAGGAAGAGACAAAAAAGAATCTTTCACCTGCTGGTTCACTCCCCAAATGGCCACAGTGGCTTGGGCTGGACCAGGATGAAGACAGGAGCCTGGAGCTTCTTCCGGGTCTACCACATGGATGCAGCTGACCAAGCACTTGGGTCATCTTCCATTGCTTTCCCATGTGCATTAGCAGGGAGCTGGATAGGAAATGGAGCAACTGGAGCTCATACCTTGCCCATATAGGATGCAGGCATTGCAGGCAGCAGCTTAACCCCCTATGCCACAATGCTGGCCCCAATTTTTAAGTATTTACATTCACTTTACAGTGAGAAGTTGGAAAATAAAAAATTAAGTAAATATCCAATTTTTATCACAATTATGGGATTAAAATTCAAAATTTTCTAATACTAGCCATTGGTTTTTATGTTGTAATCTTCACCATCTCATAATATCAGGGTAGTTAAGTTTAATATTGAAAAAAATAATTTTTAAGAAAAGAGCTTTTCTTTCTATAGAATATTAGAACATAGACTGATTGTTGATACACAAAACATTTTTATTATCCATCTGTTCCTTGGGTCATCTTTTGTTAACAGAGATTATTTCACTTCATTTTAAAATAATCAAAACATTATTAAATTCCCAGACTTCATTTATCATTTCATACCAATTCATATCAGTTCTTTCCAATGTCTGAGGTGTATATTTTGATTTTCTATACACATCTTTATAAATATATGTTACAAATATGTATATTGAAAGGCAGAAAGACACAGAGAAAGAGAGAAAGAGAGATCTTTGATCCACTGGTTCACTCCCCAAATGACTGCAACAGCTGAGGCTGAGCCAGCCTAAAGCTAGGAATCAGGAACTCCGTATGGATCTACCTCATGGCTGGCTAGGACCCCAGAACTTGAGCCATTGTTGGCTTCTCTGCAGGCACGTTTTTAGGCATCACAAGCAGCAGCTTAAGCCGCTGCACCACAGCACCTGCCCCCAGTGATACCTTTTAATTATCTTCCATAAGAAAGCACGTGCTGTCCAACAAGTATGGCAAAGCCAATGGCAGAAGTGGTTAACTAGGGTAACCCATATTTAAAAAATAAATTTCTACTCCAAAATATCATGCAAAATGTTTCTATGTGTGTGTATGTGTGTCTGCGTGTGTGTGTGTGTGTGTGAAGAAATATGTATGCCTGGGTCATTTCATGATATAAAATTCTAGGAACCTTCACAGGTAAATAAATGACTAACTTTGAAAGACATTAAAGATATATGGTGATGCATGGATAATAATCAGTTGATTTTTCAAATATTTTAACTATTAAAATAAAGCATTATGCATAATTCAAATTAACTGTTAAAATAAAATATGTAAAAATTATGAGTAAGATAATATTTTTCTTATTATTTTAGGAAATTTAAGCTAGATAAAAGTGAAACAATATGAATACAACTTCTAAAATATACATAATGAATTATGCCAGCACTAATGAGACAAAGGATCTCACAGAATCTATGTTGCATCATTTAATCCTTGAAACCAATTACTTTGCTTTTCCATGCATGGCATTCATTCTCCTTTGGGGAAAAAAATAAACAAGACATGTTAACTCATATTTTATTTAAAATTTTAATCATTACATGAAAACATTCTTTTGTACATTTTTAAAATTATTATGTATTGATTTAGTGAAAGGCAGAGTGACAGAGAGAGAGATTGTGCCATCCCCTGGTTCATTTTCCAAATGGCCACAACAGTCCATTCTGGACCAGGCTGAAGCCAGGAGTTAGGAACTCCATCCTGGCCTCACACATGGGTAGCAGAGGCCCAAGTAATTAGGCCATCATCCACTGTTTCCCAGGTGCATTAGCAGGAAACTAGGTCAGAAGAGGAGCAGCAGAAACTGGAGCAAGGCACTCTAAGATGGGATACCTGCATTGTAAGCATTGGTTTAACCTGCTGTGACAAAATGCTGGCACCTCTTTCATAAATCTCTATTAGATTTCATTAAGATTAAAAAATCTTGGCAAAAGAAAAGATCCAAAGTTTATTATTAGGCATCATGCTGGAATCCTTAAAATAATTTCCTTATTTGTAGTAGACGTTATTTGCCCTGTTTTGTATGGAAGGAAACTGAGGCCAGAGAAAAGCCAACCAAAATATTCGAGCAATTATGTTGTCTCTTTAAGAAGAGAAAGTGGGGCAGGCGCTGTGGCTTAGTAGGTCAAGCAACTGCTTACAGTGTCAGCATTGCCTGTGGGTGCCAGCTCATGTCCCAGCTGTTCGACTTCCAATCCAGCTCTCAGCTATGGCCTGGGAAAACAGTAGAAGATGGCCCAAGTGCTCGGGCCCCTGCAGCAGCCTGGGAGACGCAGAAGCCACTCTGGGCTTCTGGCTTTGGATTGGCTCAGATCCAGCCATTGCAGCCATTTGGAGGTGAACCAGCAGATGGAAGATCTCTCCCTTTCTGTGTGTCTCTGCCTCTCCCTCTCTCTGTCTGTAACTCTGCCACTCATATAAATAAATAAATCTTAAAAAAAATAAAAAAAAAGAGAAAGCATCATCATTTCCATTAGTAATATGTATTCTTGAAAATGACGGAATTTACTTTCAGACTTTTAAATTGCCCTGGAAGTCTTTAGCTGGCATTTTTCTTAACCTTTAAACTTGTATTTTCTATTTTTTTTTTCACTTAAACACCTGATTTTACTTCTTGTGATAGTCTAGGATCTCTGCCACTTCAGCCAAGTAGGGAGATAATCACATATTGTTCACTTTCACTGTAGTAGGTTTCAAAGGATGTCAGGAAAATTCTGAGATTCTATGTTTTATGAGTAACATTGTATAATTTTTCAAAAATTTATATTTTACAGTTTTGTTTCCAACATTACAAGGTCTGCCAGGAAGGCCCAAGGATCCCTCCAGGGATGTGACACCAAAGAGCCCCTTCGATCCAGAGTGCATTACTTCCTGGTACTGTTTCCTTCACTTAGCTCTCCCTCTTGCTTCAGAGGCTTGCGCACTTCCACAGGAACAGATAAAAAATAGGCTTTTATTGGATGATTTAAGTTGAGCAGATGATCTGATCAGTGAAGAGAAATTGCCTCCTCTTTCGAGGAAGGTGCATTAACTATTTTGTTTCCATGTAACCCATGAAGCTTTTTAAAGATAGCTGATTTCTCCTTTATTTATTTTCTGCAGTTTCTCACATATAAACTATTCCTCTAATTGCTAGTGCAACTCAATTTAATAACAGTAACTAATGGTCAGGCTCTTTTGAAAATGATTTACCATTTTTAAAGCTGCTTTTTATGTTATTTAGAATAAATAGTGACAGTTTTATTAGTTACTATAGCAACCTGAAATTCCATTTAAAAATGTGATATTCCATTTTCTCTGGAGGCATTTTAATTAAAACATAGTTGCATTTACTAAAATGAAAATCTAATCTGCCCATCATGGCAGGAGGGTATTTGATGTAGCTGTGTATGATAATATAAGGAATACTTACTAAAAATGAATTCAATTTGCAAAAATATGTTTTTCACTGCTTAAATGTTTTACTAATTAGGTTCACTTAGTTCTATCATCACTAACTATAATTTAATACTCTTGTACTCTTGTTTTGCTAAATCTGCTGTACTTGTTACTTGAATACCAGATATTATTTCATACTTCTCTCTCACCCTGTTTTACAAGTCTACTAGGTAAACAAATATCATTCAACTTCAAGACTGAGCTCAGATTCTTTAAACATTTTTGACCATTTTTCTCCTAGGAAGAATTTCCCTCTCCTCTTTGTACTCTTGATGCTTTCTATATAGGTCACTAATATGTTTAATTCTCTTTCCTCTTCACTGATTTGATATGTCTCAAGGGCAGGGCTGCATTGGTTTCCCAGCATCTAGTCATTCTATCACTCAAAGTAATGCTTCTCAATAAGATAGTTGAAGCCAAACAAACATATATCAATATAGATATATAAGAATTAATAATAATAAACCAAATAATTGGAGGCAATAATCTATAAAGGGACACACTTGAAAGATATAATAAAAAGATAAAACTGCTTTTTTTCTACTTGTGTATGTAAACTTTTACCATGGCTCACCTATTTTCATAAGCTTTACCTTTATTGAAATTTTCCTTAAGCTACTATTAAAAAGGGGCTTTCTTTGCATAGTTTAGGACACATTGTTGATTATAAAAGGTAGTTATAGGCCATAATGTATGACATAATTCTGCACAATGTGCTCTAAATGAAAATAATAGATTTGCACAGGTGTGTGGATCTTAAAAAGTGTTCATTATAGTATCAGCAATGGTGACATCAAGATATTAAATTTATATGTTGTCTCAGTAAAGAAGTAAGCATAGGACAGCTGTATTCCAGATGATTTTGTAGACCATAAAAATAAAGATTCCAGTAGAAAATAACCGACAAGGGAATTTATACAGTCAATGTAGCCTTCCACTTCCCACATTATGAAATGTGTTGATAGATCCTTTTCATCACAATCCAATTATATCATAAATAGAACATTTTCATGGGGCATAGTTGATTCCACAAAAGGTAGTGAAGTCTATAATTATTCTCCTTAGATGAAAAAAAAAACAGTATGACTTGATGCTGGAATAGTACATAACCCCAACTAAATGAGTGGCTCTGAGGACATTGTGCAGTGATAAAACTCACGCAAGGACACTCAGTTTCAGCTGGGGCGCCCTGGAGCAGCAGCACTGCGATTTCCCACTGACTGTGGCCCCCAGAATGTCAGCACGGGTACTGGCAAACACAGGAGCAAACCCTCTCTGGAAGAAAGACGGTCCAGTTTGTTGTTTAATATCCTCAATGGATAACGTGGCCGTTCGGTGAGTGAACCAGAAGATGGGAGATCTCTCTCTGTTTCTCCCTCTCTCTCTCTCTGTAATTCTGCCCTTCAAATAAATAAAATAAAATCTTTTTTTAAAGGGTTAGGAAAAATATGAAACAAAAAAAGTAGGAAGTGGTAAATGGAAATAAATAGATGTATACACTCCTAGCACCTCTTATGATTATCATAAGAGGGACAATATTTAAGTAAATAATTTATATTATTATTTTGCCTTTGAATGGAAGATAAATATTTAAGTGAATAGTTGAAAGTATCATTACCTGCCCTACTCAATGCTAAATCTCAGTAGTAACATTTTTATTATATTTTGTTCTTTGCGAAACATATGCTTACATCAAAATATAATCTTTCACTTAGAGAAATAGGACTAGGTACATACCATCAGATCGTACACATCGAATTCTTTGTTCAGAATTGGTGAAAACGTTGCATTGATTGGCCACAGTATTTTGTAAGTTTTTTTTTTACATTCTCTGTAGCGCTTAAAAATTTACACATGTTTATAAACTTAAATTCTTGAGTTCTCAGTAGGAGCTAAATTCTCTTGTTCTATTTATCCAATTAAGGAGACAGAGATGCAAAAAACTTAAATAACTTGCCAAATCTTATGTAAGTAGTAAGTAGAAACTAAAATTCAGATTACATATTTCCAATATAAGATTTTTTTTTCTATGATACCACATTATATTGCAATTATAGGATAGTTTTAGCCATGAACAGAAAATAACTAATAAGATTATGTGAGTATTTTACCTCATTAATTCTGAGTGGAAAACCACAGAGATAAAAACACTGAGCTTAGAAGTTTAATTTTGCATTTAAAAGGATGCTTTCCTCAAATATAGGGGGAAACTAAATTCAGTCAGAAAATTAGAAGCTATTTATGCATTATTATTAAATTATTAATACATAGTTAATATTCATAGTCAAAACTATATGATTTATTTTATTTACTTTAAAATATTTATGATAAAATGTGTGTATCACAAAGACAGATGAGATAAAATGGCAGAATACTTACATAATTGAAGTTGGGTGAGGAGTATAAGGGAGATTATTGAAATCACTCTTTGATGTATATTTAGAAAATTTCCAAAATAAAATATTTTTCAGCTCAAAGTGGTTAAACTTCATGCCAATGAATTTGAAACTTTTCAGTAGAAAGGGCAATTATGTAAGGCATATCTTATCCAAACTCATTCTTAAGAAATAAAAACTCTAATACATAATCACTTATAACTGAATCAACAGTTTAAGATATACTCATAAAAATTGAAAGCAAACATAGCCAAGCTGCTTACGGAAAATCTAAATTATATGTATATCATTTCACAAAATGTTAAACTGGGCATACTCCATAATTCATTTAATGAAGGTGGTATAGCATTGATAGTGAATCTAAAAAAGAACGGTATAAGAAATAAAATTTGCAAGTAGATTTCATATGATATCATGAAAATTCATAATAAAAACAGTAACAAACATCATCTGACAATTCCTTAATATAAGTAATACAGAATAGATTAATATTAGAAAGTCTCTTTATATGCATTACCTTAGTCGTGACAGGAAAAGTACAATAAACTCGAAAAATAAATGAAGAAAAGATATTAAACATGACTGTGCATTCAGAGTGAAATTAAATAAATAATAACAAACGTCAGGAAACCTGAAATATAAGAGAATTCCTTAAAAAGAGGAAGACCCCCATACAAACCCATTACAAATATAATATACTATACAAATATAATAATATACTCACTGATGAAATATTAAAGCAAATTTTTATGTAAAAAACAGTAACAGTATGTTTGTGATGAATGCCTCCACTGATTTGAAGAACGGAGATTATATCAGAAAAACATTCAAAATCAACTTCCAAGGTTTGTTGAATGCTTTATAATTGATTCAGGGTGACTGATATATTTTGCTCATAACACTGGTTTATACAATTTTTATAAGTTTAATATATATTATTGAAATAAGGAAGTAATAGTGAAGGATTTTAAAAACACAGAGAAGGATAGTAAAATCGAGCTATAAATTTGTCCTCCAGTTGTCTTTAGATAAAAACCAATCATTTTTCATATTCCATGGTCTCCCTCTTTGCATTTGTAAATAATTAGTTTGTTAAAATTCCCATTCTGGAAGCTTGAGCTTTCAAGGACAAGCTGTGAAATTCAAAAGCAAGGTTGTTTGGTATTTTTTTTTTTTTTTGCTTTTGTACTGTTTTTGTTTTGCTTGACTCTAGCCCTGATACCAGCTGCAAATGGAAATCAATTTGATGACAGTGGAATGTGCAGTTGGGAGACTCAATGGTGCTTTAATTATGAAGAGTATTTAATGCTATGTTAAAGAATATTAACATGTTTTTTGACAGGCAGAGTGAACAGTGAGAGAGAGAGACAGAGAGAGAAAGGTCTTCCTTTTTCTGTTGGTTCATCCCCCAATGGCCGCTGCAGCCGGTGCACAGCGCTGATTCGAAGCCAGGAGCCAGGTGCTTCTCCTGGTCTCCCCATGCAGGTGCAGGGCCCAAGGACTTGGGCCATCCTCCACTGCACTCCCGGGCCACAGCAGAGAGCTGGACTAGAAGGGGGCAACCGGGACAGAATCCATCGCCCCTAAAGGGACTAGAATCCGGGGTGTCGGCACCGCAGGTGGAGGATTAGCCTATTGAGCCACGGCTTTGGAATATTAACATATTTTTAAAAACATTGGATGTTTCCCAGCAAGAAGGTAAGATACTTAAAAGGACATTTTAGGGTGATGTGTTGGGCAGCAATGTATAAAATAGGAAAAAATAATATGAAGACCATCAAGATAGTTTAAATGTTATTTTATAAAAAATATTTAAAGACATGGAGCTGGCATTTGGCACTTTGGTTAGGATGTCCCTTAGGGCATCCGCAACCCATAGCAGAATGCCTGCTTTCAAGTCCTGATTTGGCTTCCAATTCTATCTCATGCTAATGTGCATCCTGGGAAGCAGCAGACAATCAGACAAATATGTGCAACCCAGCTGGATTGAGTTACAGGTTCCTGCCTTAAACAGCATCCAGCCCTAGTTTTGTAGGTATTTGGAGAATGAAGAAGTAGATGGAAGATCCCACCCCCCACTTCTCTCTCAAATAAAAATAAGTAAATAAAAACAAACTTTTAAATTGTCTGTATAAAGATGCAGTAGGGTTGGTTACTTTTGAGGACTGGGAGGAGGAATTTGATCCATGCCTCCGTTTAGCTTCTGGTGATTTGATGGCCATCTTTGAGGTCCCTTATCTTGTGGCTCTCTGCCTTTGCCTTTACATGGCATTGTCCTATATTCATGTCTGTATCCCAATTTCTCTTTTTTATGAGGATGACAATGATGCCTGATTAGGGATCTACCTACTCCTGGATGACCTTTCTTAACTAGCTGCCCTTAAAAATGACTCACTTTCCAAGTAAGGTAACCTTCTGAAGTACTAAAAGTTAGTATTTCCACATATGAACATCTGGGGACACGTTTCAGCCCATTTTTAAAGATACAATCTATTTATCTATTTACTTGAATACAATCTATTTATCTATTTACTTGAAAGGCAGAATTAATTACAGAAAGAGAGAGAGAGATTGATCTTCCATCCACTGGTACATTCCCCAAATGGCCAGTGCTGGGCCTATCTGAAGCAAGGAGACAGGAGCTTCCTCCAGGTCTTCCACATGGGTACAGCAGCCCAAGTACCTGGGCCATCTTCCACTGCTGCTTTCCCAGGCACATTAACAGGGAGCTTGATCAGAAATGGAGCAGCTAAACTCGAACCAGCTCCCTTAAGGGATGACAGCTCTGCAGGCAGTGGCTTCACAGGCTGTGCCACAGTGCCAGCACCAGCATGATTTTTAATAACAATTTTTAGCCGGCGCCGTGGCTCAATAGGCTAATCCTCTGCCTAGCGGCGCCGGCACACCAGGTTCTAGTCCCAGTCAGGGTGCCAGATTCTGTCCCGGTTGCCCCTCTTCCAGGCCAGCTCTCTGCTGTGCCCAGGGAGGGCAGTGGAGGATGGCCCAAGTGCTTGAGCCCTCCTCTCCATGGGAGACCAGGATAAGCACCTGGCTCCTGCCTTCAGATCAGCGCGATGCGCCGGCTGCAGCGCGCCGGCCGCGGCAGCCATTGGAGGGTGAACCAACAGCAAAAGGAAGACCTTTCTCTCTGTCTCTCTCTCTCTCTCTCTCACTGTCTACTCTGCCTGAAAAAAAAAAAAAACAAACAAACAAACAAACAAAAAAAAACACCACATTTTTGCAGGTGAGTAAACTGAAAAAGAAACAAGTTACATCAGTAGCCAATGGTCACCAAGACAGAAAGTTATGGAGTCAAAGTTTGCATTCGACTGTCTGGCCTCATAAGGTATTTGTAGATTAGGATGAATAAAAGAAAGAACTGCCCTTACCTGGGAGGTTGTCTTACTCAGTGTGTCCAGCACGTACAAGGATTGTTTCCACTGTATGGGAAAGTGATGACTTAAGAAGTGAAACTGGGTATATGAACACTGGTAACTACAGACGAGTGTGAGGGATAGATCAAATGTGGAAACTACAGACGAGCGTGAGGGATAGATCAAATGTGGAAATCTGACTGTGGAATATTCACATTGCCATCCAGCCCTTTTGCAGGAGTCTTCCTAGAATCTAAGAGTTTTTGTTAAGTTAGGAAATCTAAGGGAAAGATGGCAGATGGTGATGGGATAAGTACTCTAAATCTTAAGAGAATTAGAGATATGAAAAGTTGTCTTTTGTGGAGATCAGTTTGACCTAACTATAGTAACTTATCTTTTCAGATCAAAATGTAGATAATATCAAAGGTCTACAGACCTATTTCAATCTTTTGTTATTACTCAAATGCTTCCACTTTTTTCTGTATGCCACATAATGAGGAGCACCCTTACCATAGCACAGATTGTCTTGTCTACTCCACACTATTTTCTTGCAACTTGGTCCTGGACACAATATTGTTTCAAGTGTTTACTGCTCCCCAAAACTCTTTGTACATGTTTTCCAGTTATCCTGGATTTTCTTTAGAATGTAAAACACGTGTTCTAATACTCTTTAGCAACTTTGTCTTCAAAGTCATCCTCCAAGGCTGAGTTTACTTATGGCCTCCTGAGCGTGCCATATTCTTTCATATATCCCTTCACTATGAGATAAAATCATAGTCTGTTCACTGTTACTTCCTTTTTGGGAAAACTTTCTGATTCTCGCAACAGTATTAATCTATTCACCCACTGTGTTAAACCATTGTACTAAGTAGCTATCTTTCTGCCTGGCTAAGTCGCCAGCTACTTATAAGAATTACCTTTGTCTTTTCTTTTTGGTTCTCCAGCAACAAGTGTAAGTAACATATAATGTGTTTTTGAATAAATATAATGAATGTATACTCTACTTCCTCAAATTAGACCTAAATTCTCTGCCTGGTTTTTAATCTTCCCTTATAGCAGCAAACCATCCAGACAAGTCCTGACTAGAGGGTAAATTTCAATTTCAAAATTATTTAAGAGAAAAATTCAAAAATAGAATTGACTTACAGATAAAACTGTGTAATTTTTAAATATGAACTTAATTCACATTTTTAAAAGCTGAGCAAATGCTTCAATCTTAGTCATATTTTAACTTGGGGCATAGCCAAAAATAGACTAATTACATGTGTCTTGAAATCATAACAGATTTGAAAATTTTTTTGTGAAAAATAAGAAAAGCATGAGAATTAAAACACATTTCTGAAATTAAATGACTATAGAATTATTAAACATATGAGACAATGGCATCTTTAAAAATAACACATTTTAAATACATATTGAAAAATCTGCAACACAATCATAACTAATTATTTGAGGGGCCGGCATTGTGGCTCAGAGGGCTAAGCAACTGCCTGCAAGGCCAGCACCCAATATGGACCCAGGTTTGAGTCCCAGTTGCTTTACTTCCCGTCCAGCTCCTTGCTAATGCATCTGGGAAAACAGCAGAAGATAGTCCAAGTTCTTGGCCCATGCCACCCAAGTTGGAGACCCGGATAAAGCACATGGTTCTGATTTGGGGTTGGCCCAGCCCTGGCCATTGCAGCCATCTGGGGAGTGAACCAGCAGCTGGGACATGTCTCTCTCCCTCCCTCTCTTTCTTTCTCCCTTTCCTCTCTCTATAATTCTGCCTTTCAAACAACAACAACAAAAAATTCTCTAAAATAGCCAATGTGAATAGCTAAAATTGTTATTGTGTGTTTGTCTTCATTTAGGACATTTGTACGCCTTACTTAAAATTAAATTAACTCTTACATTCTAGGGAATGTGCACTTGTAATCTCTTCTACACCATCAGATTATGCAGAATTTCATGTTGGGTGTCCACTACATCTGAATGCACCTTCCATGAACACTTATGTTTCCTACAAATCACCTTTACGTAGAACTCTTACTTAATCCTTGTTATTGTGAAAATGAAATTATTCTGCCCCCATGATATACATCTGCTCTCTATCTGGAAATATTGCAGAATTCTATAAATCGTGAAGTTCTTTTTTTATTATTGAAAGTTGTTGGTATTGCAGCATATTGTGAAATAATCTTAGACATAGCTTAAAAGAAATTCATAAATTCAAATTCCATAAAGAAGTCAGGCAAGTAAATATATAGGCAGTATACATAGCTTGTGTTACAAATGTAAGCACAAAACCCTCAACTGTAGGGTCCTATAGTTGTTTCATTACAGAAAATTTTGTCATGCAGAGTAGCAAGAATGAATTCCACCATCTTAACTTTCTGAAATTGCATATTTCTAAATTGTTCTAAATAATGCAATTTTTGAAGCCTGGTGTGGGTCAAGAAAAATATGCTCTGGGCAGGATTTGAAAAGTGAGAATCTAGTTTACATCCTCCATGCCATAAATTGTGTCAAATGTATTTTGCTTCTTGGAGATTAACTCTTACAATGATGCAACCTTGGAGTTCAGAAAATTTCCAAATGAAACAGTCAAGTTAGGCCACCAATCTAGGTTTGTAGAGTTTATGGGATAGGAAGATTGAATGTTTCAAAAAACTTGGAATGAAGCTTGTTTTAAATAGAAAATTTGAAGATAAGTAGCTATAGAAATTTCAACAATAGGTGAGAAACAAAAAAAAATCAGTGAGGTGCATTGGGCACTGAACTGAACTACCAATTCTGCCTGCTGAAATTCTCTGATAAATTATGTTCCCTTTTCAAAATTATATATCTACGCTTTTTTTAACTACAAAAGCAAAATATTTAATGATTACTGTATAATACTCATCATTTCATATCATTTTAATCATCACCAATATCATCCTATACTAGAAATAAGTATAACCCTTACAAATTACCTCTTCTTCAGTATTTCAAAATACCATATGAATAAAAATCTCATTACATAAATATGGAGATATATAAATAAATACATGAGAAAGTATTATTTAGTTATTAAGTTAACTAGAATTGATTTTTTTAAGCATAGAGGATTTTTAAAAGAAATTCATGGGAACTGTCTGTTATGAAAATGCTATGCACGAATTTAAAGCCTTTTGAGTCAAAATCATTATTTTTAATTACATTTCTACAAACCCTTTGAAGTACCTTATCATCATCAGGCATTCTGTATATATTTATACAAGTTAATTTATCCATTTCCTACTTTTTTAAATGTCTTATCATAGAAAATATTCTTACACAGTGATTAACTGTGCTGACGTTGTGTGACCTTGGTTAATTTCTGTATATGCAGAATCCTTCACAGTTTCTACATCATGGCAGCTTAAGGGCTTTTGGCAGTACAAAGAATATGATAATTGTTCAACACATGTTATCCACAGCGCTGATGATGGTGATGGTGATGGTGAACTGCACTTTCTATTCAATTCCATTAGCTCTCTATTCATGTACACTTTATGATATGACCAATCAAGTGAACAACTGCTATTGTAATCCTCCACGTGTTCTTGCTTATTCTTATTTATTTGTCCAGAAGAAATTAAAAGCAATTATATTAAATCACATGATTAATGGTTTCCTCAAGTTGTCCATATTTTCCTCTGAGCATATTTGGTGAGTCATTTTTTTCTAGATAATTATTCATTACATAAAGGATTTATAATTCATTAAAATAAAAGTATGTAATTTGATTATATTTCCTTCAATTCAGTTCATCTGTGTTTCAATACACAAATTGTTCATTAATATATTCATTTAATCTTCAGAATATATGGAAACCTCAGATTTTATAATTCTATGATTATCAATATGGTGATTTTACAGTTTATTTTAGCTTTACCCTGTCTGTTAATTAACAATTTCATGGGCACATTAAATAGTGAAAAAGTAAGAGTTGGCAAAATTTTCAGTGCTCTAGCATGAATCAAGGCAATGTCACCAAAATGTCCACTCATCTTTGCCTTTTTCACCTTTTTTTTTAACTTATTTGACAGTGAGAGAGAGAGACGGAGAGAAAGGTCTTCCTTCCATTGATTCACTCCCCAAATTGCTGCCATGGCCAGCGCTGTGTGGATCCAAAGCCAGGAGCCAGGTGCTTCCTCTTGGTCTCCCATGCAGATGCAGGGCCCAAGCACTTGGGCCATCCTCCACTGCCCTCCCAGGCCACAGCAGAGAGCTGGACTGAAGAGGAACAATCGGGACTAGAACCCGGTACCCATATGGGATGCCAGCGCCACAGGCGGAGGATTAGCCTAGTGAGCCACGGCGCCGGCCCCATTTCACTCTTGTATACTTGCAGAAAAAGTCAGTTTCATTTAAGAATACCTTTAATAAAATAATGTGTTTTGTTCATTTTTAAAAATACTACTTTTAAAACTTGATCATTGACTATGCATCTAATATTCTGTGTAATGAAGTGGGAAGTATACATCAAGTGCTTTTATACATACCTAATATACAATGGTAATCTCACGGAAAAGAACTTAGACAGCTGTTGGAGTTAAGAGCTAAACTAGCTTTGTCATGAGACATTCTACCTTGAAGGAACAGCAGGCAGAGAAACTATGGTTAATCAAACTTATGTGCTTAGCAGACTTTTACTTGAAAGCAATGGGCAGGAGCCCTTTACTTCAAGAAGTCAAGAGACATTTATTGCCAAAGATTGAATTTGATCCTTCAAGTAAAATACACAATTTGGAAAGCTGCTATTTCAGATGGCCTAGTTGAGAAGGTCCACCTGCAAGAGCTACTATTTGAGCAGACACCTAAAAACAGTAAAATAAAAATATTAAGTCATATGATACTCCAGGAGGAAAGCTTCCCAGCCAGCTAAGTGTTAGAATAAGGGTTTGCAGAATTATCTATTCTCAGCTGTAGAAAATATAAATTATATATATCTTGAAGATTGACAGCACTTCTGTGAGTATCCCTGATATCCCCATGAACCATGACACTAACTGAAAACATTTTTGATATGATACAAACTTTCTCCTTTGCATTTATTTTATCTAATACCGTATTGATGTCTCAGAGTAGCTGACAAATTAAGTGGTCAGTATGTCTGCTTCCACTTGATAACAAGATATTCATTTCTTTTCTGGTGTTGTTGTAATCAGAGCTATCGCTCAGTAGTTGACAAACTATTTCTGGATCTCAAAATTCTTGTATATCCCAGAAATTAAGTCATGTATAAATCCTCTTGAATTATGGGATAATTTGCAAAATTTCTATAATGTTCTTGATAGTTTCCATGTAAACAAATATGAGTAAGGGAAGGGCTGTAGATTAACAAATTACAAAATACTTTTAAATGATCAGTATTCAATTAGGCATTTTCCCTTTTACTCCATTCACATGTCCTAACTCTTTGGAGTATTATTAGCTCCATTTTGCAAATAAACACAGAATTTAAGGAACTTGTACAAGACCATAGATTATTGTTACAGAAGAAAACATTATATGAATCCAGATACGAATCACTCTAAATGCTGTCTTCCTATCTGTTTTCAGTTTGTTTTCTTTACTAAACTGAATGTGCTTCTAATTTAATGTTTATGCTATCTTCCTTTTAAAGCACTATGAGTGTCTTTTCCGTTGTCATTGGGATTAAAACTATACTTTCACACATATTTCACAAAGGCCTTAGACACTAGCTCTCATTTGCTCAAGATAGGTTGAATTCTCTTGTCATGAGCCATTTTCCAAAATATAAAACACATCACTCTTCCTCTAATGTGCCATGTTTCTCTCATGTCTTGGCCTTTATTGTGGGTTGAATCACAGATTGAGTTATAAAAACTAAGAATCCTAATGGGATGTTTCAACGGTAATATTTCTTTCAATCTCCATTGTGCCTTCTAGTTCAATGAGTCTGGGGACTCAAAGAGCCTTTACTAATAGAAAAGAGAATCAGGCAGCCTTTGCAGATCCAATTCATGCTTGCTTTCCCTCACAAGTCAGGGGAAAATATTTGTTCATGACTAATAATTCTATGATTTGTCTAGGGCAGTGCTGTGCAATTGAACAGTCTGGTGATTCGAATGTTCCGTATTTGTGCTGTGCAGTAGGGTAAGCACATGTAGCTATTGAGCACTTGAAAATATAGCTCCTGAAACCAAGGAACTGGGTTGCTGACTGCCTTTTTTTAATTTCAAGAGGTGTAAGTGGCTAGTAGCTCCCGCATTTTGAAGCACAGGTCTAGGGAAGTGTAAGATAGAAAAAGCAAGGGGAAAAAAAGGAACACTAATGAATGAAAGGAAGCAGCATACATGTAAAAAAATTACTGCTGCTTTCCATCCTTCTGACTCTATGCCAGTCATTGACAGCTCACAATTCCCTGTATCTTTTGATTAAAAACCAGGAATGTTAGCTTACAGCTGCTATTATAGGGAAAGTCAATTATGACTTCAAACAAACAATAATGGAACAATAATGTAATCTTTTCTCAAAATGTTTCTAACATATGCATACTGGAGAATAGCTGATTAAGTGGAGATGGTTAGTTAAATATAGTAGTTCCATTTCTTTAAAACATGGAATTTTAACATTTAAATTTTCACTGTTGTATTGTCTTTGGGTTCTTTTTCTATTCTATTGACATTGCCACTACAGGCTTTCACCAGAGTGGTTAACTAACATTTTCTATAAAAACAGTAAAAGTATAGATTAATTTCACAAAAATATAACTAAAAAAAGGAAATATAAATCACAATATACTCAGTGATGAGTTATATTTAGTCATGAGATGCTAAACAATGATAAATGTATTAACCAAAAATTATGATTTCCATATTGAGGAGACTTTTTTTAACCACAAAAATGTCTATACACACTATACAAAGGTACAAATAAATGATAGCATTGGCATATTACATAAAAACATGTAGGTAAATAACAGAACAGACAACTGAAAAAAAGAGCAAGACAATCACCACTAGGGATTAGCAGTAGAGAATGGGATTTTCAAAACTGTATTTTTTAACACTATGTCCATAATTGCAGTGGAATGAGAAGGCCATGCCAAGATGGCCACTGGCAAGTGAGCATCAGTTACTCAGGAAATGGCTTTGGAACCCACCTGGCACAGGAGCCTGGCAACAGGCAGTGATGGGTTAGGGCATAAACCGCCCCTTGACCAGATTGGCTGCCTCGGCTATTTAAGCTGCTGCGCCAACTGAAATAAACGAGTCTATGAGCTGCTTGCCTCTGGCCTACTTTCACCCAACTCCTGGTTTCTCTGTCATGATTCCACACCTCTTGCCCCCACCATGTTTCTCCTCTCAGAACGAATCCACAATAACATCTAATACCTTGATAAGTATTTTTATAGAAAAGCAAAAATGGGGTATATGACTGTCACTAGAGAGAGAGAAAAATATAAGAGTCTGTGAATCCAGTAAAAGTCTTTGAAATTAAATGTCTAAATATGCCTGATGCAACCATCTTCCCAAATCTTAACTTCATTATAATTGCTGGTTATATCTGTAAGGAGTACTCTCTGGGCAGAAGTGGAATTAAATGAGCAATTTAGCCTGCAATCTCATGCCCCAGACTCACTGAACCAGAAGTCATCGTGGAGATTCTCTCTCCATTTTCCTTTGCTCTTTCCATTTTATCCCCCACTCCCCTTATAGCACAAAGGGGCAGAGGCATAATGATGTCATGGCACAGCAGAAGGGATGTGCCAACTGCTGCCTCACTGAGTCACCCATAACATCTATAGTATGGCTGGTGGGAAAAACCAATGGAGAGAATCTAAATTCTATGAGGAGCTATCAAATTATCTGATTAATAAAGTATTACTTAGTTAAGAAATACATATTAGATTTTTCTTACTGACAAATTATAAATTCACTATTTTGGCTGTTTAATTTTTATTTATTTATTTATTTTATTTGAATCACAGAGAGACACTGCTTATTTCTCCAAATGCCTGCAATAGCCAAGGCTGAGCCAGTCTGAAGCCTGGACCTGGGAAATAAATCCAGGTCTCCCACCTAAGGGGCAAGAATCCAACTTCTTAAGCAGCCACCTGCTACCTCCCAGAGGGCACATTATTAGGAGCCAAGCCAGGATTCAAATCCAGTTACTGCACTATCACAAGCTGCAGCGTAAGTACTGGCACAGATTCCCACCTGCTCACTATTTCAAGTATCAAAAAAATTAAATTAACTTTAAAGTCTTTCTTTGGCTTTCATTAAATTTAGACTTTAAAGCAAATGCTTGGGGCCAGTGCTGTGATTAATAGCTTAAGGCTGTGGTGCTGGCATCCCATATGGGTGCTAGTTCATGTCCCAGCTGTTTCTTTTCCAATCTAGCTCTCTATTTATGACCTGGGAAAGGAGAGGAAGATGGCCCAAGTGCTTGGGCTCTTGCACCCACATTGAAAATCCAAACAAAGCTCCTGGATCCTGGCTTCCAATCAGCTCAGATTCAGTCCTTGTGGCCATTTGGGGAGTGAACCAGTGGATAGAAGAGCTCTTGCTCACTCGCGCTCTCTCTCTCTCTCTCTCTCTCTCCCTCTTTCTCCCTCCCTCCCTCCCTCCTTCCCTCTTACTCTGCCTCTCAAATAAATAATCTTTAAAAAAATCAAATGCTTAGGTCTTTAAAAATGTGGGTATTTTAGACACATTAAAATGAAGAGCTACAACAGTTAATACTATAATCCTTATTTTACTCTCGAGAGAGAAATATTATTCAGAATTAGACTATGAAACATAACAAAGTATTTTCTTATCCGAAATGTCCCATGAAAAAAATATATATATTGGATGATTATTAGCATCGGACTGGGACTATAAGAGCCTTTCATGGCTGGTGCCATGGCTCAATAGGCTAATCCTTCACCTGCCTTGCCGGCACCCTGGTTCTAGTCCCGGTCGGGGCGTCGGATTCTGTCCCGGTTGCCCCTCTTCCAGGCCAGCTCTCTACTGTGGCCCGGGAGTGCAGTGGAGGATGGCCCAAGTGCTTGGGCCCTGCACCTACATGGGAGACCAGGAGAAGCACCTGGCTCCTGGCTTCGGATCAGCGCGTTGCACCGGCCGCAGCGGCCATTGGGGGGTGAACCAACGGAAAAGGAAGACCTTTCTCTCTGTCTCTCTCTCTCACTGTCTAACTCTGCCTGTCAAAAAAAAAAATAATAATAATAAAGAGTCTTTCATTTTTGGATGTGTTATTTTTGCTGTGATATTATGGGTATTTATTTGTCTTCTTTGTAGTTGCATTATATTAATTTCACAACGACGTTAGAGGTGTTCATGTAAATCATTTTGTAGTAATTTTAGGTTGCATCTCTTGCCTAGCCACAGGGAGATCTTACTTCCTGTCCAAAACAAGTCTTGGGAAACACAAAGCAGACCCTAGAGTTGTGCAATATGGATATGCCCCATCAATCTTTTGAGGTGAGATATTGGTATGGAGCCAAAAAGCTTGGCTGGATGAAAATTGGAAACAGCTGGTTGGGTACTATCTGCCAGAAGTGTGAAGATGTCTGACAAACTGCTTATATATAGATCTGGAAGACCAAGGTGGTTGAAACAGAAGTTCTTGAATGAGAGAAATTCATAGAATATGAAAGCATTTACACTTTTCATAGTCATGGGGAGGATCAATGGAAGAAAAATAGATTCCACATGGATTTACTGCTTTGTGACAAAGGACATTCAGCTTCCTTTTATATCAGGCATTTTGTACTATTGCTAAAGAAAATTTCTAAACTATTGGGCTAAAATTATCAATCATGTAATTTGAGAATTATAATATGATATGAAGTAATGTACATACTCTTCTCATAGACACAAAAATTCTTGATTTTCCAAAGGCTGTGGTAGTTCTATTTTTGAATTTTATCTTCCTGGCCATAAAGAACTTGCAGTACTCCCTGTAGACACAGACAGTAATTTTTTTTAAACAATCAAGATTTTTTAATTTAAAAAACATACAAACATTGTACATACTTATGAAGTAATACGTGTTGTTTCACTACCTGTATGCATTATGTATTCTGCCCTAGCTCATCAGAGATCTTCTGGGATCCCATGCAGTCATTATTAGATAGCATTATGTTCAGGTGTGAGCCTAAGAGAGATTCCGAAATGGGTATAATGCTGTTTTTTTTTTTACAGCAGAGAATTTTAAAGTCACTCGCATCAATTCACACTTCTAAAAATATATACACAAATTTTAATTAGAACAACACAGAATCTGAGCCTACCTTTAAATTAATTGCTGACTGGTCCACAGCTTTATATTTGTTCACTTGGATTTTGTGGCTATTTTCTGAATTAAGAACAGGTAAGCCATTTACTACAGCAGTCTCAAAACTCAGAGAGCTGACAGGTAATCAGTAGCTATTTTTAGAATCCTTGTTCTGTGATTTATCTTCTTGCTCACATCATAAATTGAGCTGTATTTGAACTACACTGTTGTACACAGAAGAGGCACCCTGTTGACATAAAGAATAAATGTATTTCTGCTACTGCAGCAATTTTTGAGGATACACTTGAATTTTTATAAAATAATAATAAATTAATGTATGCATGGGGCTTAAGAGCCCAGCACAAGCAGATACGGATGCCAACAGGTCAGAGAACAAGTTGGAGACATTTGTGGGTTCATATCTCCTTTACTCACATTGGCAGTGAGAAATGCACAAGGAACAGCCACTTGCCCCTGACAGCAGTGTGGCCACAGGAGATAGTGGCCTTTGTGTCCATGACGGCAGTCAAACACACAGAGGGAGACATCTACATGCATTCACACATAGCCACATACACATGCACATCCCTCCACAGTAAGCCACACCTAGCCATGTCCTCCATTTGTTTATATGGGTTTACAGACAAAAGTGGCACAGGGCCAAACTGTTACATAACACTGTGGGCAGCTAGCCATGCAGGTGGACCTGTCAGTTACCACGACACCAGCTACCATATAGAGACAGAGATACGGGAGCAGAGACAAAGGAGCAAGGGCAAAAGATGTGGAAACTTGATAAACACCATCTTTCCCAAGTTCCTCAACAATTTATCATAAAGTTTATTACTGCACTACTTTCAAGTAACTGATAAGATAGTTTAACCTGGGAAAGGGCAGATGAATTCAGTAAAATGCTATTCTAGTATTTGTGAAAATGCTATACATGCAGAATGCTGTATAGAATTTGACTAAGATGTCAATATTGATAATAATTATTAGTCAGATAGTAATAATAAATACCATTTGTTGAGCATATAAAAAGTGTTCAGAAACATACTGTATTTTACATCCCTAATTTCCCTAAAAGATCGTTGTGTAAACATTATTCATTTTCATCTTACTAATGAATACCTATTGTATCAGCTAGGGTCACAGCAGTAAATAGAGGCACACTCACTTGGATAATTGACAATTAGGTAAAGGAAAACTCACAGTCATCCTTTTAGGTATCTATGGGTGATTGGTTGCAGGACCCTCCATGGATAACAAATCCATAGATGTTCAACTTACTTACATATGATGGCATAGTATCTGCATATGATCTATGCATACCCTTTTGTATACCTTTGTCTCTAGATTAATTATAGTAACTTATACAATGTAAAGCCAATGTAAACAGATTTTCTATGGTATTATTTAGGGAATAATGAAAAGATAAAAAAGCTTGTATTGTATAGTTTATTAAAGAGGATTTTTTTGTATTTTTCATTTATAATTAGTTGAATCCATATATGGTGAACCTGTAGATATGAAGCTTCAGCTGTACAAGGGTACAGGAAGGGATAGAGGAGTAAATGGAAGGTGAAAGCCTAGGAATAAAAACAGAAAACTTACCCGTAAGGGGCAAGGACAGAAATCAAGGAAGCAGGTAACAAAACTTGGGAATCCTCCAACTTTTGGAAAGGTGTATGAAACAGCTATGACCTTAATGAGACAAATACAGCCACTACTAGGTGCTGGGAACTGAACAACTATCCAGCGAAAAATCCCTTTCCTTTCCAATACTCTGAAAGTACTTCCCATTGGCAAACTTCTTTCAAATAAAAGATTTGTTTATTTATTTCAAAGGCAGAGTTACAGACAGAGGGAGGGAAAGACAGAGAAATAGGCCTTCCATTTGCTGATTTACTCCCCAAATGGCTGCAACGGCCAGAGCTGGGCCAATCTGAAGCCAGGATCCAGGAGTTTCAACTGGGTCTCTCACGTTGGTGCAGGGGCCCAAGCACTGGGGCCATCTTCTCCTACATTCCCAAGCCATAGCAGAGAGCTGGCCTCTTGCTTAATTTTCATTGTAGAGATTTTTCATATCCTTAGTTAAATTTATCCCAAGGTATTTAAATTTTCTTGACACTATTGTGAATGATACTGATCTTACAAGTTCTTTCTCAACCATAGCATTGTTTGTATAAACAAAGGCTATTGATTTTTCTGTGTTGACATTATATCCTGCAACTTTACCAACTCTCTTATTCTGAAAGTCAAAAGCCAGAATGCAACGGAGTCTAGCCTGCATCCTTATAGCAGAGAAAGGGCAGGAAAAGAGCTTGGAGAGGATCTACTGCAGCAAATGAAGAATACCTAGCATCAAGCTCCTGTTGTTTTCTTTTGTCTCTGCAGCATTAGCAACACTAAACAGAACAAAATTAGTGTAGGCAGGGAATTCACTTTCTAATGTAGCAGTGAAGAAATTCAACAGAATACATAAAATTGATAGCCTTCAATGAGATCCTAAGGGTACTGGAGAACAAACTAATAAGAAACCAGAGAGAGAGAGAGAGCAAGCGAGCTCACAGGGTATAGGAAATGCAGAAAGGGGACAGTCCAAGCTTTTAAATAGAATAGTCAGGAAAGGGCTCACTGAGGAGATTTTACTTGAGAAAGACCTGAAAGAGGAGGCAGTGTCACCATCTGGGGAGAAAACATTTCCATCAGAAAGATGAGCAAATATAAATATCCATAATAGAACATGATAGGATGTTTGCGAAACAGTGAAGGAGGAAAGGATACCAAGGTGGTTCTCGAGAAATAACCATGTGATGTCCTGCGGAATGGGGTGGAAAGGGGAGTGAATAGTACCAGCAGCAGGACATGGCTGACTTCAGTTTAGCAGCTTAGCTTCACATGAATTGATGTGTATTTTAGACACCCAGTTGAAGATACCAGAAAAACTGTTGCTGTTTGCTTTGCATGTTAGAAAACAAGTATGGGGGCGGGCACCGTGGCTCACTTGGCTAATCCTCTGCCTGCAGCACCAGCATCCCATATGGGTGATGACAATTGGTGTCATCATTCATCCATGCAGCTGTAGGACTTGTCTTTTGTATTTGCAGCCCAACCATTGGCCAAAAATCCACAAGGGAGCCTTGCATAGACTTCTACATCATGATCACCAGTCTTGAAATTTTAAGCCACCTCAGTAGTACAACTCTAATATGCTTAATTCAGGGAGACCATTATGGAGTTTGTATAGTTTTAGAATTATGCATGGAGAGAAGATAGATCCAAGATCAATGACACCATCACAGCTGAAAGTAGAAGTTCTATGGACAACTTAATAATCAAAATAGAATCATTTTTTCCTCCAAATATTCTTTCCTTTCCTTAAGTATACACATTGAAATAATCTTTAACATTATAGACATTCTATGTGTATTGTAGGAGGTAAATAGATGTGAACTTTTGTCACTTGTATTTATTCCATGTTTATAACCAAGGTTTCCAGGATAAAGTACTATGATACAGATATTAAAGCAAAGGAGCTAGTTAAAAACCCTGTGGTCACACTATTTATTAGAAAAGCACAATGGCACATTGTGCCAACATAACTGTGTCCCTGTAATGTATCATCATAAAATATTTTCAAAATATTTCTAATTTTTACATATATTTTTTTAAAAGCCTCCTGTCTCTCAAATCCCTGAACAAGAATTTTATACAAAAGACTGCTTCACAATTTTTCTTTTTGAGAAAACAAGATTTTTTACATTTCAAAGGCTGTTCTTTTTTGAGTTTTGATAATGTTATTTATTTGATACAAATTATATGCATTAGCTAGGTACTCATACTTAATTAACTCTCTAGTTTCCATCAAAATTTTAACATCTATTTCTGAAAACTATGTATCTTGGTGTTGGCTTGTGGCAAACCAATAGCTTACTCCAGACCACTGTTCTGTCTTGCTTATTTTTTTTCATTGTTATAAAAGATGGGGGTGTTGGTGTTATATATGATCTTAGTGTGCTTTTCTGTGTTATTTAACTGCCACTGGAGTTAACTGGCTTCTTCTACATTCTAACAAAGTTTCTTTTTTATGATGTATGTAACTCTTATTTTTGAATTTAGATTTGTTAATGTTATTTTAGTTATTTAATTAGCAAAGTAGAGGAGAGACTTCTTTCTTCCAATTTAATTTTTTTAAGATTTATTTATTTACTTGAAAAGCAGAGCTACTGAGAGGTAGAGGCGGAGAGAGAGAGGCCTTCCATCTGCTGGTTCACTCCCCAGTTGGTCACAATGGCTGGACCTGTGCCAGTCTGAAGCCAAGAGACTCTCCTGGGGCCCCCATGAGGGTGTAAGGGCCCAAGGACCTGGGCCATCCTCCATTACTCTCCCAGTGCACAGCAGAGACCAGATCTGAAGTGGAGCATCTGGGACTCAAACTGCCATCCATATGGGATGCCGGCACTGCAGGTGACGGCTTCACCCGCTACTCCACAGCACCGGCCCCTTTCTTCCAACTCATACAGCTTTGTCAATATTCTTGAACTCCCAAGTTACATATGAAATATTTAGATACTAACATTACAGGAGGAAGGATACAGAAGTTAAATATGTGATGTACTTAGGAGAAAAAAATGAAAATTATCAATCATTCACAGTCCACAGTTTTTGTTGAAGTTGTTGATTGATAAACATATATAGCAATAAACTGATAGAATCCACAATTTTCTAACTGTAGAAAAATAAAAAAGAATTACTGAAATCCTACATCTAAGTGACTACTTTCTCATACTGTACTTTTTTTTTTTTTTTTCCGGACAGGCAGAGTGGACAGTGAGAGAGAGAGAAACAGACAGAAAGGTCTTCCTTTTCCATTGGTTCACCCCCCAGTGGCCGCTGCGGCCGGCACACCACGCTGATCCGAAGCCAGGAGCCAGGTGCTTCTCCTGGTCTCCCAAGGACCTGGGCCATCCTCCACTGCACTCCCGCACCACAGCAGAGAGCTGGACTGGAAGAGGAGCAACCTCTTTATAAAATGTAAGATTTTTTTCCAAAATTTAAAACATTGCGAAGTTAATGTATCTGACATTAAATATATGCAGTACTGACAACTCCAAATTTATAAACAACTATTATCCAGGATGATGTAATTAACAAATTACGGAAAAGTATCAACTGTAAGACTACATATTAGCTTCTAAATTCCCTCTCTTAGGAATATCTGTAAAATGCCAATGTGGTCATAAATTCTTGCAAACTAAAAATATGGAGAATGTATAATAATTCCTTTATATTATCATAAAGAACATACTTTTTTTTTATCTTTTATTTAATGAATATAAATTTCCAAAGTACGACTCATGGGTTACAATGGCTTTCCCCCCCATACCGTCCCTCCCACCCACAACCCTCCCCTTTCCCACTCCCTCTCCCCTTCCATTCACATCAAGATTCATTTTCGATTATCTTAATATACAGAAGATCAGCTTAGTATACCTTAAGTAAGGATTTCAACAGTTTGTTCCCACACAGAAACATAAAGTGAAAAATAATAGATGATTTTTTTTTAAATGATGATAAAATCAGATCAGACCTATTGTCATGTTTAATCCCAGTGAGAGTCAAGTTGGGAATTGATAATTTCTTTTTCTTTTTTTTTTTTTTTACAGAAGATCAGTTTAGTGTACATTAAGTAAAGATTTCAACAGTTTGCACCCCCATAGAAACACAAAGTGAAATATACTGTTTGAGTACTCGTTATAGCATTAAGCCTCAATGTACAGCACATTAAGGACAGAGATCCTACATGAGGAGTAAGTGCACAGTGACTCCTGTTGTTGACTTTACAAATTGACACTCCTATTTGTGGCATCAATAATCTTCCTATGCACCAGTCATGAGTTTCCAAGGCTATGGAAGCCCCTTGAGTTCTCCGACTCTTATCTTGTTTAGACAAGGTCATAGTCAAAGTGGAGGTTCTCTCCTCCCTTCAGAGAAAGGCACCTCCCTCTTTGAAGACCAAAGAACATACTTTTAAATCATTAATATTAATTTTTGATTAAAATAAATTTGAATGTAGTTTCTTGCATGTGATTTTTAGTCATGATTTATAGGGGAAAACTTGAAATCTAAAATCAGTCTTATTTTCTTTCTAATTCTAGAGTTTTTCACTTCTAGCAATGTGTTATTTTAGTCAAATAATTTAATCTCAGTGATGATTAATTTAGTATTTAAAGTGACAATAATGCCTTTATTTCAGGGGTTTTATAAGAATAAAATATGATGCTCTAAGTAAGACTTTTTAAGTGCTGAAACATATTCTGTAAATACAGGCAATTTTTTCTCATCTTTTTCCACTACTCTTTCACAAAACAAAGACAAAAAAAGTTCATGGAATAGGAAATAGATACATTCAGATGTCATTAGAATATTTTCATTCTCTCACCATAATGTGCCTCCCTCTACTGCATTAACTTTGCCTTACCTCCTCTTACAAGAAATGAACTATTTGTACTTGCAAATAATTACCTATGGCCTGCATTCTACCTTTTTTTCTTGATAGTCTAGGTTTTTGTTCCTATCCCCTCTCTCAATGTTTCTCTACATGTTGGGAGCACTCAAAAATCCTCTTTTCTAGCTATTATGTAGAATATAATAGTAATACACAATAAACTATTTTTAATTACAGTCTCCCTACTGTGCTACAGAGCACTGGAAATTAAGACTTCTATCTAACCGTACCTTTTCACTCATTTTCATTCATTACACAACCCTTCTCTATTCTGCCCTCTCAGACTCTGATCACCATTAGTCTACCCTGTTTCTAAAGATCATCTTTTTAAATTTCTACATATGAGTGAAAACATGCCCTAAGTGTCTTTCTGTTCCTGGCTTATTTCATTCAAAAAAGTTCCTTCAGTTGCACCTATTTTGCTGCATAGGATACAGTTTCATTCTTTCCTGTGGTTGAATAATAACCCATTGTGTATATATATTTTCTTTATCCATAATTTATCAGTGGGTACTCTGGTTGATTCTGTATGTTAGCTATTATGGAAAGTGCTGCAAGAAATATTAGAGTGCAGCTGTTTCTTTGATATAATGATTTCATTTCCTTTGGATATATATTACCTAGTAGTGAGATTGTTGGATCATATGATAATCCTACTTTTAGTATGATAAGGAAGCTCCATATTGTTTTTTTTTTGTTTTTTGTTTTTTGGTTTTTTTTGACAGGCAGAGTGGATAGTGAGAGAGAGAGAGAGAGAGAGAGAGATGTCTTCCTTTTGCCACTGGTTCACTCTCCAATGGCCGCCATGGCTGGTGCGCTGCGGCAGGCACGCCGCACCAATCCGAAGGCAGGAGCCAGGTGCTTCTCCTGGTCTCCCATGGGGTACAGGGCCCAAACACTTGGGCCATCCTCTACTGCCTTCCCAGGCCACAGGAGAGAGCTAGCCTGGAAGAGGGGCAACCGGGACAGAATCCGGCGCCCCAACCGGGACTAGAACCCGGTGTGCCGGCACCGCTAGGTGGAGGATTAGCCTATTGAGCCGCGGCCCCAGCCTACATATTGTTTTCCATGATTGCTATACTAATTCACACTCCCACAAATAGTGCATAAGAACCACCATTTCTTCGCATCCTTACCTGTATTTGTTATTTCTGGTCTTTTTTTTTTAACATCATACCCATTCTAACTGTACTGAGGTGATATAACATCATGATTTTCATTTACATTTCCGTGATAATTATGCTGAGCATTTTTTCATATATTTGTTGGCCATTTGTATGTCTTGTTTTGAGAAAGGTCTGTTCAGATAACTTACTATATTTTTTGGTTGTTGTCATTATTGAGTTATTTCGGTTTCTTATATATTTTGGATATTAATCACTTGTTTAATGAAGAGTTTTCAAATATTTTCTCCCATTTTGCACAAATCTCTTCACTCAATTGTTTCCTCTGTTTTGGATAATATAGATACCAACACATTTTGTTTACCGTTTTATCACAGGAACATACACCACTTAGAATATAATCTGATAAAGTAAGAGGAGGAGGGAGGGAAGAAGGAAAAGAAAATCATTACATTCCTAGAATTGTAACTATGAATTATATTGCACCTATTAAAAACTAAAAAATTAAAACAAATAAAATTAGATTATATATGCTAAATAAATGAATTTTTAAAATTCATTTTAAAAAACACCAATGGTGAAAAAATTTCTATTTATAAAGCTAGAAATCAGGGATTTTTCACCAACATCTAAATGCATTCATATTGCACTACTGTTTTAAAAGAACATAAAGCATGGTGTTTGTCTTAAACTGAGAGGACATTATAGAATGGATTTTTTAGCACATTAGAGATGACCGATGTCTTATATTAAGAATCCCCAAATTAGCTTGTGATGCTTTGCTACAACCAATTTAAATTCCAGTCTGTTGCAATGGAAAGATCTCAATTTAATAACATCATTCCATTCAATTTTCTCAGCACTTTTATTATGAACATAATAGTTTTATTATTGTATTTCTATTATCCCTACTTGAATGGAGGAAGAAGAGAATTACTTTAACTTGAAAAAAAAAAAGATGAGAGCATGGCTGTTATTTCATTCTGGAAAGGTGGGTCTGAATATTGTTCCAGGAATGCTGATGACAGACACATTTACATATTCCTTAAATACTCTGGGATATAATTAATTCCAGCTGAATACCAACTTTTAGGTAGATGGATTTGCCTCTCTTAGCTATCATCACTGTTAAGTTGAGCAAAACAAAAATTTTGAGGTAAGAATATTTGTAGCACAAAGATTGGCAATGCTACAAATCAGGGCTTTTCCTCAAAGAGCAGTTTTCCCACATGTATCAGCACGTATCCTAACACTCTGCCATTCACTCAAGGATAGTGTTCTACTTTCTGGCCATTATTCAATTTTAACCAAATTTAAAATAAACAAACAAAACAAAGATTTAAGGAAACAATGATAGATCACTAAACTGATCAAGTTTATATTAATCTATTCAAGTTGGTAAAACAATTTTCCAGCATTTGGCCATTATATAATAAAATCTTCACCTATGTTCAGACACACTACATAGCAATGCAAGTCAGAGGTAAATTTATTTTTGCTAAAAAGTTTGTAACTTATCGAAATAACATAATATTCCACTTATTTAGAATATTAGAACCTGAATAGTGAACCAACTTCTGTCCTTTTGTTAGTTTGCTTTTTCTAGAATGCTAAGAGTTATATATGGTAGGAATCTGTGATATACACATTTACCTAAATAATACAGATGATTAATTCTGCTTCCACACATATCTCTCTTGTGTTCAAAGCATTCCAGTGGCCACTTTTCCTTCCAAGGAAAAGCCAAACTCTTAAAAATGACCAGTAAAGTGTACAGAAAACAGCCTCTTTGAGGACAGGGCATTTGCTTGCTTTGCTTACAATCTGGTATACAGTAGGTGTTGACCAACAAATCAAAAATTTGGCTAAAATGACCAAACGTTCATTTGGAGAGATTAAGGGTCCAAAATAATTTGGTTCCTTGATCATTTATTTTCTGTGAACATTATCCAAACCATTATCATAGCTGCACAATAGTTTCAGAGACCCGGAGTCTATGTTCACTCTGCCTGCAGAGTCCCTTCTTTCTTCCTTCCTTTCCTCCCTCCATCCCTCCCTCCTTTCATTTCTAGGAGTAGAGATACAGAGAGAGAAAAATTAGGAACAGGGAGAGGAAGAGAGCAGACTCATATCTGCTATTTCACTCTGCAAATGCCCACAATGGCCAGGGATGAGCAAGAACTAAAGCTGGGAGCTGGGAATACAATCCAGATCTCTGAGGCTAACCATCAGGCTAAATAACGGCTCCTACCTGGCAAGTTTAACTTAATCAGTGGATAGGTTGTCAAAGAACAGGTCTGTTTAAAATTTGAAAACATGCAACCATTCCATGGCCCTGATGGAGGAAAAGCTTAGTAATATTATTATTAAAATCTACTGAAATTAGGTTGGCGCAGCAGCTCACTAGGCTAATCATCCGCCTGCAGCGCCGGCACACCGGGTTCTAGTCCCGGTCGGGGCACTGGTTCTGTCCCAGTTGCCCCTCTTCCAGGCCAGCTCTCTGCTGTGGCCCGGGAAGGCAGTGGAGGATGGCCTAAGTGCTTGGGCCCTGCACCCCATGGGAGACCAGGAGAAGCGCCTGGCTCCTTGCCTCAGATCAGTGCGGTGTGCCAGCCGCAGCGCACTGGCCGCAGTAGCCATTGCAGGGTGAACCAATGGAAAAGGAAGACCTTTGTCTCTCTCTCTCTCTCTCTCTCACTGTCCACTTTGCCTGTTAAAAAAAATCTACTGAAATTAAAGATAGAAATTTTAAAAAGCACATTCCTATAAAAGAGTTTGGACAACAGGGTAGTACAAAAAGAATGAAAAGTAATATCTATCAACTACATATTGTTTGATATTTTTCATGTGTTTATTTATTTTTTTTTTCATTTTATTTGAGAGAGAGAGAGGGAAAAAAAGAGAATCTTTGATCTTCTACTTCATTCCCCAAATATTAACAATAACCAGGGATGGGCCAGGTCAAAGTCAGGAGCCAGAACTTCAATCTGAGTTTCCCATGTGGGTAGCAGGGACCCAAGGATTTGAGCCATCATGTTCTGCCCCTCTCTAGAGTATGCATTAGAAGGAACTTGGAATCAGAAGCAGAGCCAGGGCCTGAGTCCTGGCACTCCATATGGAATATGGGCATCTCGAAAGCAGTCAATCATTGTATCAGATATCCACACCTGATATGTTTCTAAGAAATTTGATTGTGTTTTATACTCCCTTGCTTTTTACAGTATTTTATATTCATATTTCTATGATAAAAGTATTTTATATTTTCCCATGTTAGAGAGGAGCTGATATTTAAACAATTTTTAAAACTTACTGTTTCAGTCAAGGGTCTCTAGAGATATGGAACCCATATTTTGAGAGATTTATTTTTAAGGAATTGGCTCGCACAATTGTAGGAACTGGCAAGTCTCAAATTAGGTGAACCATCCAGGAGCCTGGAAGCAGCTGATATTGCAGTCTTGTTTGAATTTGAGTGTGTTTTCAGCTTTACTCAGGTAAAAGCTGACAAATATAAATGGTGCAAATTCAAAGTGATGCACAGATTTTTATGTATGTGTACTTTTAAAATGAGGACCACAACTGAGTAACATATCCATTACTTCACATAGCAACCTTATTTATGTGTGCATAATGAGAAAACTATATTTCTATTCTGTTAGCAAATTTCAAATGTGCAATACATTTTAAAAATATATTTACTATTTGAAAGCAGAATGATAGGGAGAGGGAAAAAGAGAGCTCTCCAAATCATTGGTTCACTCCCTAAATGGCCACAAAGGCCTGGGCTGGTGCAGGCTGAAACAAGGAGCCCAGAACCCCATCAGGTCCTTTCATGTGGGTGGCAGGGGCCCAGGCACTAAGGCCGCATCTTCTGCCTTCTCAGGCACATTAACAGGGAGCTCAATAAGAAGCACAGCAGCAGGAACTTGAACTGGCTCTCTGATAGGGGACGCTGGTGTCATAGGCAGCCCCTTAACCCGCTACATCTCAACACAAGCCCTCATGACACATTTTAACTAACTATATCATATATGCTGTACATTAGGCCTATAGATCATATGCAATTTAAAATTTCAAGTTTGTAGACTTTGACCAACATCTCCCTGTTTTTCTCAGCCTGATAACCACTCTCTGCTCTCTGAATTTGACTTCATACATAAATGAGATCATGCAGTTTTTGATTACATGTGTCTTCTCTATTATGAACAATGTGGTAATAAACATGGGAATGCAAATAAATATTTGAAATACTATTTTCATTTCCTTTGGATATATCACCTGAAGTATAACTGTTGATCAAATGGTACTTCCATTTTTAGTTTTCTGAGAAATTTTCTTAATGTTTTCCATGATGGCTTTCATAATTTCTTACCAACAGAATACAAAAGCTTCCTTTTCTACATATCTTCACCAGCAGTTTTTATCATTTGTCTTTTGATAATAGCTATTTAACAAGTATAAAGGAATGTATGGTTTTGATTTGCTTTTCTCTAATTAGTTAAATTGAGCACATTTTCATATAACCGTTAGTAATTTTCTCTGTTCTAAAGGAATGTCTATTCGGATTCTTCTCTTATTTTTGCTAGAACTATTTGATTTTTAATTGCCATTGAGATTTTTGGGTAACACTCCTTATCAGCTATATGGTTAGAAAATAAGTTCTCTCATTCTTTAGGTTGTCTCTTCATTTTGTAGTTTTGCTTCCTCTGCTGTGCGGAAGATTTAGTTTGATAGGGTCCCCATGTTTTTGTTTTAATTTGTTTTGTTTTGTTTTTGCTACCTGTGCTTTTGGTATCACATGTTAAAAAAATTGTCAAGACCAACATCATGGACATTTTTCCTTCTAGGTATTTTATAGTTTCATGTCTTTCATTTAAACATTTAACCTAATTTGAGTTAATTGTGGGATATGGTGTAACACAAGGATCCGATTTAATTTTTTGCATATGAATATCTCATTTTCCCTACATCTTGCTTGAAGAGCCTAGCTTTATCATGAATTCTTAACAGTGCTGTCAAAGACTAGTTGAGCAAATGTATGGTTTTACATCGAGGACCTTTGTTCTGTTCCAGTGGTCTACATGCTATGTGTTTGTTTCTGTATGAGTACATTCTGTTTTAATTTCTATAGTTTTGCAATAGACTTTGATATCATGAACTATGATGTCTCTATCCTTTTGCTCAAGATTGCTTTGTCAAGGTTTTTTTACAATTCCAAAAATGTTTAGGATTGTTTGTTTCTATTTCTGTGGAATATGCTATTGGGATTTTGACAGAGATTGCACTCAGATTGTAGATTGCATTGAGTATCACAAATATTTTGAAAATATTGATTCTCCCAGTTCATGAACACAGATTATATTTGACACTATCGTAGATGGGATTGTCTCTTAATTTCTTTTTCAGTTTATCATCTTTACATACAAACTTCATATTTGCATGCTGATTTCATATTCTGATACTTCATTGAATGTGTACGTGAGCTCTAACCACTTTTTACTGAATCCTTAGGTTTTCCATATATAAAATAATATCATTTTAAAACAGAGACAGTTTTACTTCTTCCTTCATGATTTTCATGCCTTACATTGAAATTTTTAGCTCTGTGTCTGAAACCCGCTGGGTAGAGCAGAAGGCTTGAAACTCAGACATGAGTTAATGCTACAATCTTTAGGCATAATTTATCCTTTGGAAACTTTAGTTTCAGCTCATGGCTCTTTGCCTGGTGGATGACCCAAACCTTTATTTCTAAAGCCTGGGCCATTGTTCGTCTTGCCAGAATTGGATTGTTTACTTTTTCACTAATTTCAATCATAGGTCAGTGCTTGACCAATTTTTTTTTAATTCACTTTCAAGAATTTATTTTCATGAATTTTGCATGGGAGGTGAAAAGTCCTTTTGATTAACACTTGTCTGGTAAACTTTTTATTTCTTATTCACCTTGGAAGGATAATTTTTCTGGATTTAGAACTCTAGTTTGGGGGTCACTCACAGATTTCTTGCTTTCATGGCTTCTGATCTAGGAAAAAAATGGTGCTAAAATTCATATGGAAACTCCAAATAGCTAAAGCAATCTTACACAACAAAAACAAAGCTGGAGGTATTGGGACTGGTGCTGTGGTGTACTGGATGAGGCTGCCTCCTGCAGTGCCAGCATCCCATGTGGATGCTGGTTCAAGTCCCAGCTGCTCCACTTCTGATCCAGCTCTGTGCTATGGCCTGGGAGGGCAGTAGAAGATGGCTCAAGTCCTTGGGCCCCTGTGCCCACATAGGAGACCCAGAAGAAGCTCCTTGCTCCTGGCTTCAGATTGGTGCAGCTCCGGCCATTGCAGCCAATTGTGGAGTGAACCAGCTGATGGAAGACCTCTCTCTCCCTGCTTCTCCTCCTCTCTCTGGGTAACTTCAACTTTCAAATCAATAAATAAATCTTTAAAAAAATGCTGGAGGTATCACAATACCAGATCGCAAGACATACTACAGGACAGATATAATCAAAACAGCCTGGTACTGGTACAAAAACAGATGTATAGGACAATGGAACAAAATTGAAACTTCAGAAATCAATCCACTTGCCTACAACCAAATCATCTTTGACAAGGGAGCTAAAATCAATCCCTGGAGCAAAGACAGTCTTCAACAAATGATTCTTGTAAAACTGGATCTCTGCACACAGAAGTATGAAATTAGATCCCTACCTTACACCTTACACAAAAATCCATTCAAAATGGATCAAAGACCTAAACCTATGATGACCCAATACTATCAAATGACTAGATAACTTTGGGGAGACCTTACAAGACACTGGCATAAGAAAGACTTCTTGAAAAAGATTCCAGAAGTACAGGCAATCAAAGCCAAAATTGACAAATGGGATTACATGAAACTGAGAAGCTTCTGCACTGCAAGAAACACTCAGCAAAGTGAAGAGACAACTGACAGAATGGGAGAGATTATTCCCTAACCATGTAACTGATAAAGGATTAATTTCCATAATCTATGAAGAGCTCAAGAAACTCAAAACAATAAACAATCCAGTTAAGAAATGGACAAAGGACCTGAACAGAATTTTTTCAAGAGAGGAAATTCAAATGGCCAACAGACACATGAAAAAATGATCTGGATCCCTAGCCATTAAGGAAATGCAAATCAAAACCACAGTGATAGGGAGAAGGGGACAATTCTATTCAGATGGTACATCAGACTGCTGTAAAGATAAAATTTTAGTTATGAGCACAGTGTATCTACTGTAACAACTAATAAAATTAACTCCCTAAATTTTACATTTATATATTTCTTTATCTCTCAAAATATATCTAAAGAATAATGGTAGCTATTCCTGAGTCATATAATTAAGGATAACTTTTCTTTTTTATCTTTGCCTATATTATAAAGAAAACAGTGGATATGTTTTATATTTTTTGCAGAAAAATCAACAGACAGTAAATATTGTGACTAATTCAAAATTTTAATACATATGTTATGAGACAGATGGCCAACTGCTAGGGAAACCTAATAATAAGCAGATACATTTTTAACAGAAAACTTAAACAACCATATAATAACCTCACATAAACCATAATAGGCTAAGTTGATGAGGGAAAAAAATCCAGTGATTATCTAAAGAAATTTTACATAAGCCTTATGTGAAAGACAATGAATATGTCACACAGCATCTTATAGAAAATTAATTTGACTATACAAAAGCCTTCCTCTGAGAGAATGAGAAGATTCCAACAGTATTTTCATAGCAAGGTTGATAGTGTTAAATAAATGTGTAGAAACAAACCGTGCATATAGATACAATAACTTACAATACAGAAGTCAATAACTATTTTATTTTTAATTCCTTCTCTTTCTTTACTTTCATGAGACAAAGAAAGGAGATAGAGATAGAGATAGAGATAGAGATATATAAGAGATATAGAGATAGAGATAGAGAGATAGAGATAGATAGAGACAGAGAAAACGTTTCCATTGTCTGGTTCACTCTCCAAATGGCCACGGTAGCCAGGGCTTGGTTAGGCCAAAATCAGAAGCCTGGAACTCAATCCAGGTCTCCCCCATGAGCAGTAGGTACACAAGTCCTTAGGCCCATCATTTCTGCCTTACCAGAGTGCGTATCTGTTGGAAGTTGGAATTGGGATAGGAGCTAGGACTCAAGCCTAGGCTGTTTGATATGAGATGCAGGCATCACAAGCAGCATCTTACTCACTGTACCAAACGCCCTCCTATTTTCTCAGGTATATATACTCATCTTTCAAAAATATCTCATTAAATAATAAATAATGAAAACCATGAAAAATGCATTCAAGCACCGGAAATAGTATCAATGCCTTTTACTGAACTTGTAATATTCCAATAAATGTTTGACAGACAAAACAGAGATTTAAACTACCCATTTAAATCTCATTATTAATGATTCCTTTGCAAACTGGTGTACCTTAGAACTATATGGTATATGATGATGAAGTTTTGTTGCAAATGCTATTCAACCTATATGATATTCAGAACAAAAAGAAAATCCTTCTAATTTAAATTCATTTTAAATGAAAAATATCAAATTTTATTTTTGATAAAGCAGTTTAATCTACGTATCTATGGTGTCCATTTATCTATTCATCCATCCATGTATTCATCCACAGATCCATTTGTATGCAAATCTCACACCAGATCTTATTATGCTGACATCTGTAGATATTTCCTGAAACATGACATCTCTCAAAAATATCAGTCACCTACTCCTCTGCTGTGTTCTTATTACATCTTCTGATTTTTAAATTATTTTTTAAGATGTACTTATTTGGAAGGGAGACAGAGAGAGAGAGAGAGAAAGAGATATCTTCCACGTGCTGGTTCACTCTCCAAATGGCTGCAACAGCTGGGCCTGGGCAAGGCCAAAACCAGGGACCAGGAACTCCATCAAGGGTTCCCACATTATGGCAAGGGCCCAAACACTTGGGCCATCATCCACTGCCTTCCCAGGCTCATTAGCAGGGATCAGGATCAGAAGTGAAGTAGCCACAACTCAAGCAGGTATTTCAATATGAGATGCCATCATCACAAGAGGTGACTTAATTTGCTGTACCACAATGCCATTCCTCTCCACTTTATATTTATCCAAACCATTTTCTTCTTTTCTGACCCACATAAAATCCTTCAGTTTCCACTTAGAGTTTACACAAATTACCGTATCATAGCAATCTGGCTTCCCTTGCCACTTAGCATTCATTTTTTGGCACTTTTTGTTATATCCCATTTATTTAATTGATATATGAATAATCACTCAACTCCCTTCTAAGCACTGTAAAAAAGGAATTATATGTTTTAACATGCTTTAAAATAGTCCAGTATGGAATTCAAAAGTAATTGCTTAGTAAATATTTACTGATAAAGACTTAATCTAAAGAAACAGTCACTCATTTAGTGCCTAATAATCTGCATGAAACTTAAACTAAGATCTAAATATTACTTTGAGCAAAGTTGTGCCTCACTAGTTCAACTTTCTCACTTGCTCCATTGTTATTCAATGATTCCTAAATAATGGCAGAATCAAAGAAGGTAACATTTAGTGAGCTTGTACTATAAACCAAGTCCTCTGAGTATATATTCAGTCATCACTGTAATATCGTGTCATATATTATTAGTGTCATGTTACAGATAAGAAAATCAAGCCTCATAGAAGTTAACAAAAGTTTTTGAAGAGCCCATAGAAAAAAATACTGAATTAGACCTACCTCTGCCTTATTTCAAAGATGAGGCTCTTCCTACTGTAACTACAATGCCCACTTGTACTTGGGAAAACAATGTCTGGTTTTCTTCTAAGTCTTTTGCCAGAATAATTTGCACAGAATAATTATACAATTGTGCACTATGGATAAAATACTCATAAATACACATACACACACAACATACACAGACACTCTAAAAGGTAAATATTTGTTCAAAAATAATAAAGTAATGAAAAGGGAAATATTTACCTAAAGATTGCCAAAGTTTACATGGAGTTAGTATTCATAATTATGCAAATTATTTGTATAAAAGTTTTAGATACTCTTCCTTGTTTCTACCAATATTTCCTTGACTTGAATAAGAACCAAGCCAATTATTGAGTCTCATCTTTCTTCAAAGCAATTCATACTGCAATAGAAAGTTCCAGTCAAAACTGAAATTATCATTTGTACTGATAAAATCTTAGCACAGTATATGCATGTTTTCAGACATGTGTGTGTCTACTGAACTCCTGGTAACCACTGATCTTTTTTTACTCTCTCCATAGACTTGCCTTTTTCAGAATTCCATATAATTGAAATATATAGTATGCAGTATTTCTCTCACTTAGTAAAATCATTTATGGTTTCTCTGTGTCTTTTCATGGCTTGAAAGTTTATGTCATCATTGAATATAGTTCCATAACATGAATGTACCTCTGTGTATCCATTTACCTAGTGAAGAGCATCTTACTGCTTCCAAACTTTGGCAATTCTGAATAAAATTTCCATATACATGCATTTGCAGATTTTTGTGTGGATGTACATTTTCAACTCATTTGAATAAGTACATAGGAATGGGACTGCCAAATCTAAAGGTAAGACTATATTTATGGGGCTGGCAATGGGGCGTTGTGAGTAGAGGCGCTGCCTGCAGTGCCAGCATCCCATGTGGGCACCAGTTCGAGTCCCAGCTGCTCCACTTCCGATTCAGTTCTCTGCTCTGCTATAGCAGTAGAAGATGGTCTAAGTCCTTGGGCCCCTGCACCCACATGGGAGACCTGGAGGAGGCTCCTGGCTTCTGGCTTTGGATCAGCGCAGCTCTGGCCATTGCAGCCATTTGGGGAGTGAACCAGCGGATCAAAGACCTGTCTCTCTCTGTGCCTCTCCTTCTCTCTCTGTATAATTCTGACTTTCAAATAGATAAATAAATCTTAAAAAAAAATAGTCTATTGAGCTTTGCAAGAAACTGCCAAACGGTATTTTCAATACGTTCTCAACAGTGGTGACTTGGAGCTCACATTGCTCTCCATCCTCACCAGCATTTGGTGCTGTTAGTGTTTTGGATTTTAGCCCCCCTAAAGACTGCCTGACAGTAAGATTGAGAATTAGTCTTTGTTGTTCAAAGTACTTGTCAATGCCATCACTATTTAGGTTCTAAAATAATGTTTCTGCCAACATTCATGGCTCTGAGTTTCTGGAGTATCTCGTCAGATTAACTCTTGATTACAAACCCCAGTGAATTCTTTTAAAATCTTATTCCTTTCTGGAATTCCTGGCCACATGCAATCAACAACAACCAGCGTGCATATGGCAGTGTGTTTCCCAACTTCCTCTAATACTAAAAGTTCTTGTACAGATGATATGCCTCTCATGTTATCTCAGATGACAGATTTATCAAATATTTTGCCAAATCATAATATGAACTGTTGCCACATAACAGGAACTGCCTCCTATTCTACCACTAGCTCCAATATGGATGTAATATACTCTTTTAAGTTTTTTTGAAGGCCCCTTAATTCTGATTATCAAATCCTATATTTGTAAAAAAAAATCTAGATTTTGAGTGAAACCTCAAAGCATAGTAATTTAAAGCGAAGGTTTCTTCTTCACTCATGCCACATGTGTATCTTGGGTAAGCAGGGGATTTTATTCAACTTCATCCTCCTGTAGCATAAAGAGACTGCTGGAGATCCTGCCTCCTGCAATATTATTTTTTGCCACAAAAAGAAGAAAAGAACAAGATAAATGATCTATCAACCCTCAAAGTCTTCCCCTCTCAACGGACACATGTCATTTCTGCTCACATTTGTGTGTGTGTGCGTGTATGTGTGTGTGTCTCAAAGGAAGTTACACAGCTGTGCCTATCTTTTGAAAAGTCTGAAAGGTAAAATCATGTTCTGTGTCCAGAAGATGGAGACACAAAAATATTAGTAAATAGTACCAAGTGTATTGACAAGTAGCCTAGCTTAATTTGGGACAGCAAGGAAAGTGCCATAAAATCATACTGAATATTATTAAAAGTTTCAATTGCAATCTTATTTCCTTAATTCCATCTCTTTTTTGCTCTAATAAGAATAAAGCTAGCTGTCATTAGCAGGTTCCCTAGGGAAAACTATGCTATCCAGGATAACTTTGTATGGAGGTCAAGTGCAATTAAAGTAACAAAGATATGTTCCCTTTTATCAATGTCCTTATAGACTGAAATAGCTCCAACGCTTTATACTATGAAAAGAGATGTCAAAGAGATTTGCATTTTTTTAAAGATTTGCATTTTTCATAAAGGATCTATCAAACAAGCATAGGGTTCTGAGGTTTTTTTTTTAAACAACAAGGGGTAAAATCAAACAACATGAAAAAGTATAGGTACAAAGAACCTAAAAAATGAATAAAACCCATTCTTGACATTTACTTATGGATATCCAGAATAGAATTGTTCTCTGCCTGTTTTAAAGAAGAAATATGTTGGAAGTCAAAGACTTATATTTGTAATGCCTATTTATACATATTTTTCTAAAATAAAAAGCAATGGTTTTGCTCAAACAGATTCACATTATAATAATAATGATGCAAATAAAGTAATTTGTCTTTAATCCCAAGATACACTGCTTTAATAGTCATGCTTAGTTTAAAACCTGCAGCTGTTTAATCCATTATAATTTACTTTAATAATTCTGGTTGATCCAAAACAAAAACAAATGTTTACCAATTAATTCATGTAAAGATGAAAGCTGGAAGTAAACATCTAAACATACTCCCAATCATTATAATTATTTATTCATGTAGAATATCATTCTGAGAATTTAGAAAAACACCAAAACTGTAGATCCATCAATTATAGCAAATACACCATTTTGATAGAGGATCTTGATAAGGGCGGCGACTACGAATGTGTGAGAGCAGAGGTCCATGGAAAATCTCTGTACCTTCCCTTCAATATTGCTGTGAACCTAAAATACTGCCCTAAAAATTGAAATCTATTTTAACAAAGAATAGTAAATACCTACGAGATTGTTTCTTCTTCCCTTTGCAGTGTGCACGACAGACTACAGTCCATGCCAATTCATATTATTTCCTCCCCAGTAGAATGGAGAGGTGTTGCCAGAAAAAGTCATTCTCTACTGTGAATCCTAGACTCTTTCATTCTGTACAAAATATCCATCTGTTCATTCATTTACTCATCCATTCATATAGTCCACAAAATTGTCTTGGGACTTTATATGTACTGAGAATTATGTCAGGCACTGAGGCTCCAATAATTCTAGAGAATAAGTCTGAGAAAATAGGAGAAACCTGACATATTTTGTAACAAACCAATGGGTCCCTGTCTCCCATTCCAGCTCCTATTCTCAAACTGAAGCACATTAAAGCTTTAATTTTCTGGAGGGAAGGGAAGAAGAGGTTGGAGTCAGGCGAGAAAACTGCAAGTTCTGGGAGAAATTTGTGTTATCAGTATTTTCCAGTTCCAATAACCCAAGCGCAAAAGAATTAATAATAGTCCTGAGATTACAAATGTTGACCTAGAAGCCACAGGCAGCTTTAGGCCCTAGAATCATCCCTGCACACATTGAAGCCAAAGTGGATAGCAGTTGGCTAGAGCATGGTGCTAATAACGCCAAGGTCATTCCACATATGGCCCCATAAATATGAACAACTGCAGTTGATCAACTGAAAAGAAAAAGAATACCAAATAAAGTAGAGTGGAGAGCCACTGTCAGATGGTGCCAAAGTGCAGTCAGAGCTGGATTTGGACCTTGCAGACAAACCCCTGGAATTCAAGATGAGTAGCTGTGCAGGCTCAGACTCTGTCACTAACCTTGCAATGAAGTATCCCCTCACATACCAGGTTACTTAACGTTTTGGTTCTATTTATAAAATTATGACGGGATAATTTACCAGAGAGGAACATTTTTCTATTGCAACCAAATACAAGGAAGGAAAAAGAAAGCACACAGTGTGGGTGATTTACAGGTTCAGTGTTGAGGAATTGAGGAATTTTCCACCTAAGAAGTTCTTTTTTTTTTCTGTGAATTATGAAGCAATTTCACCTGATGGGAGGAGGGAAACATTTGCATTAAATGATGCTCAGATATTTAAGACCTTAAAAATAAAACAAAATCATTGCCGTCCTCTTGTCTGTAAGTCCCCGACAGACACCGTCGTTCCCTTCTGCTGCTGAGACTCGAAAATTGTCCACCTCAGGACTTTTGCATAGAGTTGTTTGTATTGAATATGCTTTACTTGATGGCTTCGACAAAGCCCCACAGGCAGGGATTCTGAGTCAAAGTTCTAAACGTCAATTTCTTAGCAATGAGAATCTGGTGAGGCCAGCTTAGCTCAGCTGGACTCACCTGAAACATCTCCCTGTGGCCGGGAGGCAGCGTTGAGATGCTCTGGTTGGCCATTCCTGAAGAGCAAGACGATTTCTGGAAAAGTGGAACTTGGTGTAAGCCAGACAGACAATGCATACCTGTGACACACGCAAGTGTTTCCGCGGCCTCTGTCTTCCCCGACGCTCTTCATTTTCACGTGGTTCCTTCTCACTCCGTGCTGAGCTTCTTTGCCTTTACCTCTAATGCTGACGTGTTTTGGGATCTTCTTCAAAACCTTCTCTCTGCACCTTTGGACCTTCCCCTGGCTATGTCATCCTTTCTCAAGGATACAATCCACAGGTATCTGGTGAAGACGCCTTAGTTTAACCCATTTTACAAATCTTGCTTCCAAATGGCAGGCCTGTAAAGTTTCACCAAGAACAGAGCTGAAGGTGAAGAGACAGAGAAATCTTGATGACTTCAGAAATGCCAAAACCCTGTATTTAGCGGGCCTGAAACAGATCTGCAATGAGATGTTGTAGAAGAAGACGTCTTCATGCTTAAGCCAGATGGAGCTGGGTCTCAGTTACTGGCAACCGAAAGAATGTTAGACAGATGAAGAAATTTTAAGTCGGTTTCCTCCCAAGTGTTTTCTCACAATTCCCTGCTCAATCACCTCTCCTTTTCTCCCAAGTCTGTATTACATCAACAACTTCAACCCTACAAACATTCCGATCATTCCCACTATGATCTTCTTTTCCCAAAACAACACTTACCACACCCCAGACTCAAAGCTCTAGTTACCATTTCACTCTAAATAAAAGCTCAGAGTGTGTAGCTATCAGAGTTAATGCAAACACGGTTCTTTCTTTCTCTAGAGAGAGGAAGTGTCAGCACTATTATGGGGGGGAAGCCATTGTAATCCATAAGCTGTACTTTGGAAATTTATATTCATTAAATAAAAGTTAAAAAAAAAAGAAAAAAAAAACAATAATTGAAGAAACTTGAGATCTACTCTTGCGTGTATTTCGACGACCAAACCAGGAAAACATGTTTTGTTTTGAATTCTGCCTCAATTTTTCTTCCGTAATAAAAAATTGTCTATTTCTTATAATGTTGGTATAAAATTCTGATTAGTAAGAGCTCTGAAATGCTTTGAAAAATGAGAAACAACCCTTTGACAGTAAGATCATAAAAGAGATAGATACCTATTATAAAGGAAGGAACATTAGACAATATTGAATGAGATGTTAAAGGAAATACTCATATAAATATTTATATACATGCCATTTTATCTTGGCATATAAAACAAGACTTGTAGTGTTCATCTAGACTAGAGGATTGTAAACAAAACTTTGCAACATCTTTTCATATATTTATAAAGAGCAAATCACATGGAATTCATATATAGTACAGCATTTTGACATGTGTACAAAGGAATTAATTTAAAGAAAAAAGTATTTTTATTTTAATGTAATTTAAAATCAAAAACTAAAAAAAAAGGGAGAAGAGAGCAGGAGGGAGGAGTAAGAAGACAAGTAGAAAGGGAATATCATGTTCTTAGAATTGTATCTATAAATCACATTGAATCTATTAAAAAATTACAACAAAAATTATTAAAAAAGAAAGAAGTAACTCAGACATTTTTCAATTCTCTCAAAACCCATGCGTATTTTGTGTGCATGAGTACTGACCCAGCTAGAAATGCAAATGAACCTATCTCAGTTTCTACCTGTAAGTTTATATTAGATACTTAGTATAGCATAGTAAGATGTGGTAAGCAAGTCTTGAATAATGTTTTAGAATATCCCCCCAAAATTTCTATGGTTTCAACTAAAAACTCAATGCTACTCAAATTAAGTGTAGATAACATACTTTGCCTCTAATGTATAACTTATGTATAATATGTGTCCCAAAATAACCTTAATAAAACTTGCAGTCTTCATAGCCATATTAATTAAATATCATTTATTTTGTGTATGTAAAATCCTGTAGAAAAAGGAAAGCTTTATGAAATTAGGAGAGAATAATACTTGTCTTACATTTGGAAACAAATCTTTTCAAATCCCATTTCCTGATGCTAAATATCTCATTCTTTTATAAATGTTTAGCTACCTTTAAAACAATTTGTTACAAATAAGCATTCATAAGGATATTAAAAAAGAAGTAGAATAAACATTGCAGAGATGGAGCAGAAGGGACATAAAGAGAAGAGACTGAGTCTTAGACGCTAGCATGTTTTGAATGAAAGTTGTGTGACCTTGGTCTAAGTCATGTGCTTTCCCTGGGCCACAGTTTTCGCACCTGCATGAAGAAGACGCTACATTTCATCAAACATCATCTCAGCGGACATCTCACTTCAAGTCTGTCAGTTGCTATTTAGCGCAGTAAGGAGAGGAATTAATTGACACATAATCAAAGAGCAACATTTTAATGATATGTTAAGATTCATTTTCTCTCCCAAACAGAAGTCCATCCACCCTCTGAAATTATTAAATAGAAAATTATGAATATTCACAGAGGCTTGTAATGTTCTATTGTATTTTTCTTAAGTTACATGCTTTGTTTGCCGATTTTCCTTTAAATAGCTAAAAATTTAGAGAATTGGGTTAAAGTGAGGAAATAAGTAAAAGCACTAATTGATTAGAATACATTTTTATCCCATTTTAAGAAAGCAAATCAAAGATGAAAGAGATGCCTAGAGCCACTTTAACTTCTGCACCAATGGCAGACCTAAGATTCACATGGTGTTTTGTACAACTATCATTTCCCTTTTTATTCAAAAGCAAATGAAGCAGGATCCACTTCACTTTAAGTCTCATCAAATCAATGCTGGGTTCTCTGCTTTTCTGGAAGTGACTGTACTAGCACAATGTTATTAATAATATGGAAAAAGCTGAGACTGGTTTTATACTCAAGATGCCAAAATAATTTAGTCACTTCCAAATAGTTTAGCATTTTACTACATAGCTTTATTTGGAATAGTAAGAGTCTTTTGAGGTTGTGCAGAAAAAATATAAGCTACATGCTCAATCAAAAAAGGCAATCAAAGGGAATTGAAGTCAAGCTTCAGTGAAAAAAAAAAAAAAAAAGGTTAGGACAATAGTCATCTGGGGATAGAGCAACACCAGGCTCAATACTGAGAATTATTTTAAGAACAAAAAGAGGCAATTTTGTCCATTTAGTGAAAGAACACTGTAATGAAACTTTAATAATAGAAGAATAAATGTCCCCAGGCTTAAGTGGAGTACTCCATCAAACTCCTGGCAATGAATTTTAAAGCTAGCATTCCTCCACACCTGCCAGCTAGAATCCATTCTTTCACACAATAATTGTGAAGCCAGCTGCTTGGCGATCATGTGGACAGGAAAGATGTAGCATATGCTCTGCAGGTTGAAAATTATGGAGACAAAGTTCTGCGCTGAGTTCTAAAAGAATAGAAGAGTAATATCTTGGGGCTGATGCTGTGGCGCAGCGGGTTAACGCCCTGGCCTGAAGCGCTGGCATCTCATGTGGTCGCCGGTTCAAGACCTGGCTGCTCCACTTCCTGTCCAGCTCTCTGCAATGGCCTGGGGAAGCAATGGAAGATGGCTCAAGTCCTTGGGCCCCTGCACCCACGTGGGAGACCTAGAAGAAGCTCCTGGCTCCTGGCTTTGGATCTGCTCAGCTGCGGCTGTTGTGGCCATTTGGGGAGTAAACCATCAGATGGAAGACCTCTCTCTCTCTCTCTCTCTGGCTCTCCTCTCTCTGTGTAACTCTGACTTCGAATAAGTAAATACATTTTTAAAAAAATAAAGAAGAGTAATATTTAGCCAATTTCAGAATGACCAAGGAAGATGTTCCAGAGAAGGAAATGATCGGCCAAATTCTTAAAGACATATAGGAAGTAGGCCAGGAAAAAAAGGAACATCTGGCTACTCCTAGGAAGATCCAGTCACTCTTAGTGAGAGGATACATTTCAGAACTGTTTACAGGAAACTGATAAAGATAGGAAAATGAAAGATGAAATTACAGATGCAAGGTTCAGATGAATGGAAAGCTCTCCAGGTTAAGCTAAGAGGCTTAAATTTGACCGTGAACAAAATGGGGAACCACTGGAAGAATATAAGAAAGCAGAGTCATCCAAGATTTGCATTTTTAAAAAATTTCCTTTTGTGCATAGTTCAAAATTTTATTCAGGTATTCAAAAATATGCATGTAGCATGTTCTTTGAGACACATAAAATATCAAGATGCAAATGCAAACAGAACTAATTAAGTAAGCATCCTCGCCCTCATGGAGTTCATAAGTTATCAATAGGAATTGGTAGTCAATGGTTCCTTACTCGAGGACACCTGTTGGGAAGCTATTTCCATAATCACGGTAATGTGATGAAGGTCATCATACAGCTATAACAGTGAAGGTAAAGGAGAATTTGTGTTTAATGACGGAAGTGACAAGAATTAGTCGTCCTGGTAACCTAAATCCAGGTAGTTTTCTAACAATAACTATGTAAGCAGGTAACATCTCATAAGTACCAGTTATTGAAATTGATACTTCATTTAACTCAATGGTTATAAAAACCCTGAAAGTATAAATCGTTTATTAATTTTATTGGAAACCAAGGATATGATAGATATCAAAAATGAAGTTATACTAGTTCAAAGCTTAAACCTCTGTCATATCCCTATCACTCAAGCAAACATGATTCTTCAGGAAAATTGATGGGTCACTTGAATCCAAAACAAATGTTCGTGTCTGTGAATAAATCAAGATGTATTGCATCTTCTAGGATCTCCTGACAAGTACACTAGCAGAGACCCTTTACTGATATTTCATAGAAATTATTAAATGTAGTTGTATGGTCATGTAATAATTTACTATAATAATTACGAATAAAAAATGCCATATTCATTCAAGGAATTATGCATTGGGATTAAAACAGGAATTGAAGAAAATATGTTCTAACTCTTTCCTTTCACAGATTGGAAACCACAGGCTCAGAAATATTGTCATCAGTGCCAGGGCAGATAATTCGTTAAAGGAGTGTAACCAAATACAGTCCCCTAAATCTGTGTGGAGCTGCTGCAACTTAAAAATAGTGCTGCCTCCAGCGATTAGAAGATGAAGACAAAATGGGCATTTTCCTCTCTCTAGGAAGCTTCAGAATCCTACAACATTAAAGTAAAACTAGGTGCAAGAATCTAAACCACTAAAGCATGAGAACATAAAGAAGAAAACAAAATGAAACAGTTTTTCCTTAACAAGCAGTATTTTTAGCACTTCTTAAAAAGTAAAAATCAATTTTTAGACAGCTCACTAGAGAGATAAAATTCAGTTTGTACTATTTTTAAACAAAATTAAATATTTAAGAGTGCAGTTAAGATACTTTGAAGAGGTTTTTTTAAAGTAAATGTTGTAGAGCCATAATTAGTGCCTAAAAAAGAAGCATTATAGTAATAATATGATTGTGATTATTCTTTCCCAAGGTAATATAACCTCCAAAATTAGTTTATGTTTAAAAGAATAGTGATGACTTTCGAAGTTTAAATAACTACTCTCATTTCACCTGAATTAGTAAATACATTTGAATTATCTAAAAATACCACATATTTGGCTTTTGCTTAGCTTACTAAAATAGTACATATAATTATCTCATCTAGTCTGATAGTAAGAGCATTGGTAATTTCACAATTAAGAGATAAAAGGTTTCAAAGGCTTCTTGAAAATTACACAGCGTATCTGGACTCAACATAAAAGCAGAGGAAGCTGGTGATGTCAGCCACACTGCAACTGAAGTTTCCTGCCAACACCTGCCTGGGAGCATATCTCAGGCCCAGCTCCAGTGAAGGGTCATGCAGTCCTCTGACCTCCACAAACACAGTTGATGGGAATGGGAGCAAGCATATATTTCAATTCTCCCTCTTGGAAATGTAGGTTTTGAAATTCAGCAGCTATGCTTATTAGCATTGGATTTTGGAGTTAAAAATCCAAATGCAATTTAAATAACCAGTGTTACAGAAACCTAGAGTCGGGGCCGGCACTATGGCATTGGCATCCCATATGGATGCTGGTTCATGTCCCAAATGCTTCACTTTCAACCCAGCTTCCTGCCCATGTACCTGGCATAGCAGCACAAGATGGCCCAAGTACTTCAGCCACTGCAGCCGTAAGTGAGACCTGGAATAAGATCCTGGCTCCTGGCTTCAGACAGGCCCAGCTTTAGCCATTGCAGCCATATAGGAAGTGAACCAATAGATGGAAAATCTCTCTCTTTCTCTCTCTCCCCCTCTTCTTCTCTGGAACTCTACCTTTCAAATAATTAAATGAATCTTTAAACAAACACAAAAACTCGAGAGTCACCATAGGTCATCAAGAGGCTCAAAGACGCTCCTATCTGTCGAAAATGAGAATGAAGTAAAACGTATTACACACAGACTCAGAGAAAGAATTCGAGAACTGGGGTGAAAGAGAGAGAACAGAGACTGACCATCTTCACATACGTATCTCTACGAATTGCATTCCTTGAGATTTCTCTGGTTCTTAAGTGCTTTGCAGACACAATATCTGTTATTAGATCCTCATCTTGGAACCACTCAAGAGACAGATTTGGATGCGTGACAGACATCAAATTGTTCCCTTCTATTAGTGATGAAAGCCAAGTTGGAAAAGGGAAAGGTGCTAATAAGTCACCCTAATCTGCCAGATTTATCTATCAATCACCAATTCAGAGGCAATACTGCAGGTCTCATGCATAACAGCCTGACTCAGTAAAAATCAAAACCTAGAAGAAAGGAAAGCATCTCTCTGCAGTCAGGAAAATTTCAAAGTGAGAATAAAAAGGAGTAGTTAATCACATTCTGTGTGCTCTTCCAAATCACCAATAAGAAATCATGCCTCTTTCTCTGTGAGGCTAGGTCTCATTCCCGATGTTCTTATTTAATTAATGTACATGCCACCTGGGCCTTGGGATTTTTGAAGGCTTCCCAGGTGGTTGTAACACACAGTTCATCCTAAGAAGTTTCTCTGTAGGGGATGCTTGCCAATAAAAGGAGTTGCTGCCACTGATCTTCCAAGCCTTTTGCACTTTTACATATTGGACTTGATCACAGTCTGATGGTCCTGGGGTTACCACTGACCAGCTCAGTTACGCATATCTGCATTTTTGTTAGGACTATACTGCTTCTATACTCAAGGCATCACAAGCAAAAATGCCAATGTCTTCTTTCTGAACTATCTGTGATTCTCTGAGCAGTAGAGCCCACAGAAAGCTACATAACTCACAAAAATAAAAATCAATTTAACTCCAAAAATCATTCTATCCAAGTGATATCATTTACTATTTCCTATCCTGAATATGTCATTCCATGTTAATTACAGTCCATCACTGCTTCTGCATAAGATTAAATAAATTTAAGATGTATCAATAGCAAAGTGATAGCTAAGGTATGTTCCATAATTGAATATATGTCTCTTTCCATTGCATAGGAGATATTGAAAAGTACACAAAAATTTTAGATTTTAAATCAAAATACTTTATTCAAGTGAGAAACTTTAAAAGCTAACAAGTTTAGAGTTCTCTCCCATTGTAAGAATTCTTGATGCTTGCAGATATAGTATCAATTTTTGTTTATGGAAAAAGCTATAAAGCAGATAACACCAATAAACATGAACTTACCTCAGCCAAAGTCTCTAATGTGCTTCATTTCAAGAAAAAGAAAACTGAAGTATTAATAGGTACTGGACAATTCTGGACAAATTTTAATAGGAAGTTAAACTCAAATGCTTGGACATATGATAAGATTTTGTTACAATAGAATCCTCAAGTGTTGTTATTAGTCAGCCATGCTCATTTCTGGACGTATAGGAAGGTCCCTCAGAGAGTTTGTGGAAAACCAGAATTAAAAGATACATTTACCCTGATGCAAAGAAAATTCCAAATTCATGCCTAGTTTTTTCATAATATGCATTTTACATGAACTTTGGAAGACCACTCTTACTACAACTTCTTGTGTACTTTTTAAAAGTACTTATGTCTCAACCAACAAAGATCGAATCAGCATGTCTGAAGGAGGAATTTGTGCAGATACATTGTTAAAAGCTCCCAGGGGTTTTTTGTTTGTTTTAGGCACAGACTTGTTGGGGAAATGGAGTGGCAATTTTAAGTTTAACAGAACAATTAAACAGAAAATGCAGGGATATCACATAAACTTCCTAATTTCTCCAACTATGTATTCCTATTACAATTTGCAATGTGTGGTACATTTGCTATTTTCATGACACAATATTGAAATATATAATTATTAACTGAAGGCCATAGTTTAGAGTTCTCTCTTTGTTATACATTCTATGGTTTTTGACAAATGTATAATGGCATATGCCCATCATTATCTTGTCATATGGTCTAAAAATCCCATGTACATTCCTTCTTCCCCTTACTTAAACCCTTGGAAAATATTTTTTCCTTTATTCTCTCCATAGTTTTGCCTTTTCCAGATGCGCTCTCTAGTTGGAATCACATACCATACAGCCTCTTAAGATTGTTCTGTGCATTTAACACTAGCTTCTGTATGTCTTTTTGTGGCTGAAGAGCTCCTCTCTCCTTCCTTCCTTCCTTCCTTCCTTCCTTCCTTCCTTCCTTCCTTCCTTCCTTCCTTCCCTCCCTCCTTCCCTCCCTCCCTCCATTCCTTCCTCCCTTCCTTCTTTTCTTCCCTTCTTCCTTTCTTTTTTTCTTTTTTGTCTTTGCTGAATAGTAATCCAACACATATATCTATGCTTTCTTTATCCATTTGTCTATTGAAGGATATATTGACCCTAGATATATTACTGCCTGCTACAATTAAAAATTTCTGTGATAGACCACAGCAGAAACTTAGTAGCATCTGAAGAAAGAAGAAAGAGGAAACCTTTTATTGCAGCTTTTGTGGTATGTCAGGCACTCATTGAAGAATACATTTAAACACACTTGTATGAAACAAAATTAGGAGAAAATTCTTACTGAGAAGATAAAAATGTTCAGTAAACCTTTTTCGTTGAGGAAAGTACAGGAGTAGGAAAGCCATCTACGTATACTATCTCCTCACTCTGGCATTTGAGCTACTGCTGCCTTCTTGCAAAGCCTGGAAAGTTATATTATTTGCTTCTCCAGTCACCATATGCTGTTTTACTCCCTCTCTATCTGGCCACTAAATTTAATTTAGTCTCTCGTAATTCCATTTATCTTTTGGGCTCTGTGCTTTTACACTTTATTATGAGCAAGTATTTTTATCTTGTACTTTAGTGCAGTCATTTAATAAGGGTGAGCTAAGAAATTTTTGAGATATGGGACACAGGAAATATTTTCCTTGTTCTCTCCATTGCTTCAACTAGAGAATTGCTATCAGTATTTTTCTAGTGTAAATCTACTCAGATTGTTTCCATACCTTGTGATCCCAGATGCCAAAGTGGTCCAGCTTCTATCATATGTAGGATTGGGTCTCCTCAGCTTCTGAAAGTTCCAAGTTCTGTGTATCCCTTCTCTTTTTGTTGTTTTTTGTTTGTTAGTTTGTTTGTTTTCAAATAGCTTTGTTGAGGTAGGCTCACATACTGTATATGTTCTCCATTTAAGATACAATTCAATATTTTGTAATACACAGCATTCACTGGGTGACAACCATCACTATAAGCAAATCTTATATCATTTTTAACCCCTGCAAATAAAAAAAAAAACCTTTGTTCCCATCCCTCACTCTTCCACTTTATTCCAGCCCTCGATAACTATCAATAAAAGGATACTACAAAAAGTTCATGGAAAATGAAATTGAAGATAAGTTTATCTTTTTGATAAAAGATTTGAAATCCACGAAGCTTTTCCTAATACTCATTTCCCATGAATTTTTGTTATCCATGGATTTCAAAAATTTTTACACCAAAATAAACTTTACCTTTTTTTTTTTTTTAAGAAGTGATTTATTTTTATTTGAAAGGCACAGTGACAGACCCACAGGCACACACACACACAGATCTTCCATCTACTGGTACACTATCCAAATGCCTGAAACAGCCAAGCTAGGCCAGGTCGAAGCAGGAGCTAAGAACTCCATCCAGGGCTACCACAAGAGTGATATGAACCCATGCACTTGGCTCATCGTCCTCTGTTTTCCCAAGTGCATTACCAGGAAGCTGAATCAGAAGCAGAGGAACTAGGACTCCAATCAGTGTTTCGATATGGGAACTGGCACTCCAATATGGGATGTGGGAATCCCAAGGGGCAGCTCAACCCACTGTGCCCTAAAACCTGCCCCAACATATGCTGTTTAATTGCGGCTAATTTGGAACAGTGATGCTATGTTATTGAAATGGGGGCTCAGAGACTCAAAGAGTGCCTTTCACAGATTTTCTGAAGTCACGGCATTGGACTGGAGCATGGGTCTTTGGATTCCTAGTCTCGTTATCTTTTCACCTTACATCAGCTCATCAGCTATTTCTTTTGCTCTGGGGGCATGGTTCATCATGTCACAAACTGGCCATGTTTGCTCCTGTGTTAGAAGATGGCCCTGCTCCCAAATTTGAGTTCATTTAACTTTTTTTTAAAATTTTTTTAACTTTTATTTAATGAATATAAATTTCCAAAGTATGGCTTATGGATTACAATGGCTTCACCCCATAACGTCCCTCCCACCCGCAACCCTCCCCTTTCCCATTCCCTCTCCCCTTCCATTCACATGAGGATTCATTTTCAATTCTCTTTATATACAGAAGATCAGTTTAGCATACATTAAGTAAATATTTCAACAGTTTGCTCCCACACAGAAACATAAAGTGAAAAATAATAGATGATTTTTAAAATGATGATGAAATCAGATCAGACCTATTGTCATGTTTAATCCCAGTGAGAGTCAAGTTGGGAATTGATAATTTCTTCTCTTTTTTTTTTTTACAGATCAGTTTAGTATACATTAAGTAAAGATTTCAACAGTTTGCACCCCCATAGAAACACAAAGTGAAATATACTGTTTGAGTACTCGTTATAGCATTAAGCCTCAATGTACAGCACATTAAGGACAGAGATCCTACATGAGGAGTAAGTGCACAGTGACTCCTGTTGTTGACTTTACAAATTGACACTCCTGTTTATGGCCTCAGTAATCTCCCTATGCACCAGTCATGAGTTTCCAAGGCTATGGAAGCCCCTTGAGTTCTCTGACTCTTATCTTGTTTAGACAATGTCATAGTCAAAGTGGAGGTTCTCTCCTCCCTTCAGAGAAAGGTACCTCCTTCTTTGAAGACCTGTTCTTTCCACTGGGATCTCACTCACAGAGATCTTTCATTTAGGTTTTGTTTTTTTTTTTGTTTGTTTGTTTGTTTGTTTTTTGTTTTTTTGCCAGAGTGTCTTGGCTTTCCATGCCTGAAATACTCTCATGGGCTTTTCAGCCAGATCGGAATGCCTTTAGGGCTGATTCTGAGGCCAGAGTGCTATTTAGGACATCCGCCATTCTATGAGTCTGCTGAGTATCTCGCTTCCCATGTTGGATCACTCTCCCCTTTATTTATTCTATCGGTTAGTATTAGCAGGTACTAGACTTGTTTATGTGCTCCCTTTGACTCTTAGTCCTTTCATTATGATCAATTGTGAACTGAAATTGATCACTTGGACTAGTGAGATGGCATTGGTACATGCCACCTTGATGGGATTAAATTGGAGTCCCCTGGTATGTTTCTAACTCTACCATTTGGGGCAAGTCAGCTTGAGCATGTTAATTCCATTTCCCCTTAATTTCTTGAAATACCCTCATATATTTCCTGAATCTATACATTTTCATTTTCTGGCCATTTAGTATAAATAAAATCATCCCCAAATACATGTTCTTTTGTGACTAGATTCTTTAACTTAGAATGTTTGTGTCACTCACATCATAGTGCACATCAGTACTTCATTTTCATTTGCCAAATAATATTCCATTGTATGGATGCACTGAACTGTCTTTATACATTCAAGAATTGATGGATATTTGAGTTCCACTTTTGGACTATTATGAATAATTGTGCTATAAATATTCCTATGCAAATTTTTGTATGAACATTATTTTCATTTTACTTGGATATCTACCCTTGAGTGGAATTGTGGGTCAAATGATAGCAATATGTTTAGATTTTGAATTGCCAAATTGTTACTTGAAATGACTACACCATTCATTTCTCTTTTTTTTAAGATTTATTTTATTTATTTGAAAGACAGAGTTACAGAGAGAGGTAGAGACAGAGAAAGAGGTCTTCCATCCACTGGTTCACTCCCCAGATGGCTGTAACGGCCAGAGCTGAGCAGATCCGAAGCCAGGAGCCAGGAGCTTCTTCTGGGTCTCCCACGTAGGTGCAGGGGCCCAAGGACTTGGACTATCTTCTACTGATTTCCCAGGCTGTAGCAGAGAGCTGGATCGGAACAGGAGCAGCTGGGACTCGAACTGTTGCCCATATGGATGCCGGCGCTTCAGGCCAGGGTGTTAACCTGCTGTAGCACTGCACCGGCCCCTACACCATTCATTCATATTCCCATCAGCAATTTCCAATTTTCTGTACACCCTTGTGAAACTTGTTATTGTCATTTTTTAAATTTTAGTCTTCCTAGTGAGTATAAAGTGATAGTTAACTGTGTCTATGATTTCATTATCACTAATGATATGCAGCATATTTCCATGTGCTGGTTGATCATATGTATATCTTCTTAAGAAAAATGTCTATCTTTTGCTCATTTTAATTGGTTTATTTTCTTTTTTGTAAATGATTCATAAGCCCTCTTTAAACATCCAGACACAAGTCATTTACCAGATATGTGATTTGCAAATATATACTCCTTATCCTGATTTTATTATTCTTGATGGTATCATTTGCATCACAAACATTTTCAAAGGTTATAGTATATTGTTTTTCTTTAGTTGCTTGTGGTTTTATTGCTTAATCCACCATCATTATGACTTAGTCCTGTGTTTTCTTCCAGGAATTTCATAGTTTTGCCTTTCACATTTAGGTTTATGATCCATTTTGAGGTTTTTTGTTTTGGCTTATTTTTTGGTTTGCTTTTGGTTTTTTATTGCACTTAATTTAAGGTAAGGTTCCAACTTCATTCATTGTTATATGGTCATTCAGTTTTGCCCACAGCATTTGCTGAAATGACTATTTTTCACCATTTAATTTTCTTGGTACACTTGTCAAAAATAAATTGGCCATATGTTTGTAATTATGCCCGCACCACGGTGGCTTGATTACTGTAGCTTTGCAGTAAGGGATAAAATCAGACAGCATGAATCAAGATTGTTTGACTATTCTTGGTCACTTGCATTTCTTCATGAATTTTAACTTCAACTTTTCAACTTCTTCCAAAAACCCAGCAAGGATTTTAATAGGAATTGGCTGAAATTTTCAGATCAGTTTAGGAACTATTGCCATCGCAACAATATTAACTCTTCCAATTCATGACATTTACTATAGTTTAAACGTGATTTGTCCCCCAAGGTTCACGTGTTGGGCACTTGATAAACAGAGTGTTGGCACTGAGAAGTGGTGTGGGACAGTTAAGGTGTGAAAGCATCAATATGGGAGCATGATGGTGCAGCGGGTAAGCTGTCACTTGGAACACCTGAGTTCTGTATCAGAGGGCCTCTTGGCCACGCCATGCTTTCCATCTACTTTCCTGCTAATGCACCTGGGAAGCAGCGGATAACAGCCCAAATACTTGTGTTCTAGACACCCGGATGAAGATCTAATGAACTTCCTACTTTCTGACTTCAATCTTGCCTAACCTTGACTGTTGCAAGTATTTGGGGCATAACCCGTGGATAGAAGTCTCAGCTTCTCTCTTGTCCTGTTACTCTGCCTTTCAAATAAATAAATAAATCTTTAAAAACAAGGATCTAGAGAAAAGACCTTCAGTCAATGAGAGGTCTACTCTCAGAAGAGATAAAGGTAATTCTCGTGAAACCCGAATTAGTTATTGAGGAAACATTTTAACAAAGGCCAGCATTATGGTGCAGCGGGTTGGTTATACCACTACTTATGACACTGTTATCCCATCCCGTATGGGAGCACTGGCTGCAGTCCCAGATATCCCACGAATGACCCAAATTCCTGCGAATGTGCCTGGGAAAGTAGTACTTAATAGCGCAAGTACTTTGGATCTTGTCACCCGTATGGGTGACCTGGATGAGGCTCCTGGCTCCTGACCTTGGTGTGGCCCAGCCCCAGGGGATTCAGCCATTTGGAGAGTGATCCTCAATCTATACAATCTAACACAATCTACTGTGACCTCTCTCCCTGTCACTGCTTCAAATAATTTTTTTTAAATTGTAATAAAAGCCTGAGCCTGGCCCCCTCCAGCCTCTCTCTTGTGTCCTGCTTGGCAATGTGGTTTCTCACTCTAAAAACTGCTCACACCAGGCTGCTGTTAGACCCTTATCAGAGAGCAAATCAGTGGGGCTGCCCAACCTTAAACAGCCAGCCTTCAACACAGCGAGATAAGTAAAACTCCCTTCTTTATAAGCTTAGCCTGTTTTAAGAAATATTATAATAATGAAAAACACACTAACATAAATATGAAATGTTTCTTTTACTCAAGTAATGTTAATATCTTTCAATAATTTTTCAGAGTTTTGTGAATATAAGTTTTTAATTTGAGCTGATTTTTTTTAATGCTATTAAAACTGAAATGTGGCCGGTGCCGCAGCTCACTTGGCTAATTCTCCACTTGCACACTGGCACTCCAGGTTCTAGTCCCGGTTGGGGCACCAGATTCTGTCCCAGTTGCTCCTCTTCCAGTCCAGCTCTCTGCTGTGGCCTGGGAGTGCAGTGGAGGATGGCCCAAGTGCTTGGGCCCTGCACCTGCACGGGAGACCAGGAGGAAGCACCTGGCTCCTGGCTTAGGATCGGCGTGGCGCACCGGCCATAGTGGCCATTTTGGGGGTGAACCAACGGAAGGAAGACCTTTCTTACTGTCTCTCTCTCTGTCTAATTCTGCCTGGCAAAAAAAAATTGAAATGCTTTATTAATTTGCATAATTTTCTTTGCTAACCTAGTATAGTTGATCTTGTATTGCTCAGAATTACTGAAATCATTTATTAGCTTTAATAAATTTCAATGTATTTCTCAGATTTTTCTATATAGAGAGTTACATAGTTATATTCCTTCTTTTCAATACAGACACTTTTTATACCTTTTGTGTTAATGTAATTTCTTAACTGTGTGGACTGGAATGTCCACTATAATGTTGAACCAAAATGGTGGGGCTAACTATCCTCTTCTCCTTAAGATTTCCTTTTCATGAGAGAGATTTTCTTTCATGTCCTGCATGGATTTCAGTAGTTCGTACATTTGTTTTTGATTACTTCTAAGTATTCTTATCATCAATTTTTTGAGTTCCATTTCTTGCATTTCTTCTATCTCATCATCTTCATAATCTTGTATTGCAGTGTCATGTTCTTTTGGGAGCGTCATATTGTCTTCCTTATTCTTGTTTCTTGGGTTGTTACTTCGGCATTGGGGAGATACTCGTTGTTTCCTTCTTCTTTTTTTTTTTTTTTTCCACTGTGGCGGCTTTTCTATGTTGTACTATATTGTACTATGTTGTACTATGACTCTAGATAAGTGGACTGTCTGCTTTCAATGAATTTCTAGAGGCTTGTGGTGGGTGTAGCCAGAGAGTTCTGTTAATTTCGTCAGGGTTAAGGGTGTGCCTAAGGTGACACACCCAGGTTTGGCGTGGTAAATCTTCTCTCTCTCTCTTTTTAATCAGAAGGGAAGTAATTCCGTTCAGCTGAGCTCTTCTTCTCGATGGTGATCTGTGCCTGAGCGCTAGCCCCAGTGGGTGTAATACTCATCTGCTTTGTTCCAAGGACCACACAAAGAATCTGTGCAGTCCTCAGTGTAAGTTCAGATTCCCCTGCACTGTCTCTCACCAGGTAGCCAGGGCCACCCGAGCCTAACTATCCTCATCTAATGACTAGTTTTTGAGTGAAATCTTTCATTCTTTCAACATTAACCTTAACTGTGGGCTTCATCAGATTAAATAGGTTCCCTTTTATTCTTCCATTGTGGAGTGTTTTTACCATGAAATGTAGATGAATTTCAATGTGTTAAATTGCAATATGCATCACTTAATGAAAGGAATCAATTCTGAGATGTGCACTTTTAGACAATTTCATAGTTGCACAAACCTCACGGTACACTTACCCAAACCTTGCTGGTGCAGGTTAATTACTCAATGTGGCCACCTGGCACAGCTCATTCATGCATGAAAAACAAGGGCTGTGAGACCATTGCCAGTTAAAATGCATCCTGTTCTTCAGTAAACTTCTTAAAATACATGCAAGTAGGAGAAAACAAAAAAAAATGATAAAATGAATGCTGTGATTGGTACATACTCCCTAATGTACTTGTTTATTATAATTATCAAGAATTATGTTGTGTAGACAAGTGCATGTGGTATACACTTTCATGTGGCTGTCAGAGCAATAGATTTATTTATACTAACGTCCACATACACCTGAGCAATTCATTATGCCACGAGATTATGATAGACATGACGTCAGTAGGTGACATGAATTTACCAGTTGCATTATAACCATATAGGATCATGGTCATGTAAGTCGTTCATCACTGATGAAACTGTAATTAACAGTAGGTAACTATGATTGATTTTTTAATATTAAATCAACCTTTCAATCCTGGAATAAATCCTACTTGGTCATGATGTATAATACTTTTAATATGTTGATGAATTTGTTGTGTGAGTACATAGTTGAATATTTTGCAATAATATTCATAAGTAATATTACCCTGAAGTTTTTTCTTATGATACTTTTTGCTAGCTTTGGTATCAGGCTAATACTGGCCTCATCGATTCCGAAAAAATTGGGGGGTTTTATAGTAATTTTTCTTTAGATGGTTTGTATATTTCACCAGTGAAACCATTTGAGCTCTGGTTTTCCTCTTGGGAAGGTTTAGGGAATTTACTCAGTTATTATACTTGTGATGGGCCTATCTAGTATTCTTAGTAATTCTTGAATTAGAGGTAGTAGTTTATCTTTCTAGGAATTAATCATAGTGCCAGTTCTCATCTTTGATTTTAATAATTTAAATTTTTTTCTTTTTCCTTGTTTATCCTACTAATGACTTGCCAATTTTGTTGATATTTTCAAAGGACTAAAAAACTATTTTAGCTTTCCTTTGTTTACTGGTTCCATAGCATATCTTCTCTTCTACTATTTTGAATTTTTTGTCTGTTTAAATACAAAATGTTTTTTCTAGATATAATATAGTTGGATCATTGTTTTCATCCAACCTAATTATTCTCAATCTTTTGGTTGAATTGTGTGCTCACTTCGGCAGCACATATACTAAAATTGGTTGAATTGTATAATCCCTTGATATTTAATATTATTACTGATATGGCTGAATTAAATTTGCCATTTTGCCTTTTGTTTTCTAAAGGTCTCACATTTGTGAACCCTTTCTTTATTGACTTCTTTAGCATGTATTAAACTGATAATGTTTAGTGTAATACTTTCTTTATTACATTTTTAATTATATTTTTTATTTTTGTTAGTTATTTTTCTAATGTACAATATATAATCTCACAGTCCATTTCAGACTCAAACTGAGTTAATATCAATTAAACACAAGTATAGAAACTTGGCTGTTACATGATTACATTTCATCCCTGTAATTTTACAAAAGTTGGGGGTGCTAAATTGTCCTTAGCAAACTGGCACAGCAGAAGCAAGGATTCAATTATAAAAAAAAAGAGGATGCATTAGATCTTCATTGTTGTGTAACACAGTCCCAGGACTCTAGCATCTTCAAACAATAGAAAGTTATCATCTCGTAGTTTCTATAGGTCAGTTTTTTGGGCATGTACTTCCTGGGTTTTCTACTAAGGTCTCAAATAACTGCTGTCAAAGTGTTAGCTGGAACTGTATTCTTATCCTAGGCTTTAGGATCTCTTTCAAACTCATTCACTTTATTTTTATAATTCATTGTTGTGGCAATTGTAGAGTTTAGGGCAGCTTTAATTTTTTTCTATAGCAGGAGAAAGCATATATCTCCCATTTCACCTTATTTTATTTGCTTATTTGTTTATTTATTTAATTGGGGTAAAATTAAACTGAACTTCCATGACAACTTTTGAGCACATATTTCTATCTATATTGTTAATTACAGGTACAATATTGAACAACAGATTTCTAGAACCTATTTATTTTGTGTACCTTAATTTATGTACCCATTGAACAACAATTGTTCATTTCTCTGCCCCCAACTCCAGCCCCTGGAAACCATCATTTTACTCTTTGTTTTTGAGTTTGGCTATCTTAAATACCTAATGTAAGTGGAATCATGAAGCCATGACTTTCCGTGACTGGCTTATTTCATTTCACATAATGTCCTTCGGCTTCATCCAAGTTGCTGGGAAAAAAGGATATTCGCATGCAAAAGGATGAAGCTGGACCCTAATCTTACACCATAATCAAGAATTAACTGGGGCCGGTGCTGTGGTACAGTGGGTTAACGCCCTGGCATGAAGTGCAGGCATCCCATATGGGTGCCGGTTCAAGACCCGGCTGCTCCACTTCCTATCCAGCTCTCTGCTTTGGCTTGAGAAAGCAGTAGAAAATAATCCAAGTCCTTGGGCCCAGAAAAAGCTCCTGGGCTCCTGACTCCTGGCTTCAGATTGGCGTAGCCATTGCGGCCAATTGGGGAGTGAACAATTAGATGGAAGACTCTCGCTCTCTCCCTCTCTCTCTCTCTGCCTCTCCTCTGTGTAACTCTGACTTTCAAATAAATAAATAAATCTTTTTTAAAAAAAGAATCAACTAAAAGCTGATTAAAGACTTAACTGTTATACCTTAAATTATAAAACTCATAGAAGAAATCACAGGGAAAACTTCATGACATTTATTTTGCCACTGATTTCTTGTGTCCGTACCCAAAAGCACATGTAACATAAATTAAAATAATCAATAGGACAGCATAAACCTAAAAAGCTTTGCCTCAGCAAGAAAGTGAGGTAAAAAGGCAACCTATGGAGTTAGAGAAATATTTGTAAATGAAATATATGATAAAGGATTAGGATCTAAAATATAGAAATAAATTATATGTCTTGACAGAAAAATACAACAAACCAAATAAACAAAAATCCAGACAAAAATGAAAATAACCCAATTAAAAATAAAGGAAACAAACAGTTTCTTCCAACATGTACAAGTGTTCCACAAGTAAATGGGAAGATATTCTGTAGCAATAGTTATCAGGAAAATGCAAATGAAAACCACAGTGAGATTTTACTTAACTAGTTAGGATACTGTTAGAAAAAAAAAAAAAAAGCAAAGGATAACAAGTGTTAGTGAATATGTGAAGAATCTGGAATACTTGCACACTGTTGGAGGAAATGTAAAATGATGCAGTCATTATAGAAAACAGTGTAGAGATTTCTCAAAACATTAAAACTAGAAGTTGGAAAGATTTGGAGTAGAGGAGGACAAAAGGGTGTTCCATAATGAGTAGGAAAGCACAGTAGGGTGACTATGGTTCTTAATAAACTATCATACATTTCCCGGTTGCCCCTCTTCCAGGCCAGCTCTCTGCTGTGGCCGGGGAGTGCAGTGGAGGATGGCCCAAGTGCTTGGGCCCTGCACCCCATGGGAGACCAGGAGAAACGCCTGGCTCCTGCCTTCGGATCGGCACGCCGGCTGGCCACGGCAGCCATTGGAGAGTGAACCAATGGCAAAGGAAGATCTGTCTCTCTGTCTCTCTCTCTCACTGTCCACTCTGCCTGTCAAAAAAAAATAAATAAATAAACTATCATACACTTTATGAACAAATAGAGAAGAGTTTGAAGGGTCCAAACATAAAGTAATGACAAAAATATGTGAATTTTAACATCTGGATTAAGTAGTGCATCTTGCATAATTTATTGGGGCATCTCATTGTATGCTGCATGTGTACAATTATTAAATGTTAATTAAAATACTGTTTACAATATTTAAGGAGAGAAATATGATGACTGACTTGATTTGATCTCACATTGAATCCTTGTATCAACAGTAGAATTGTGCCATGTAAATATGTGCAAAAAATAACAATGCAAAAGTTAAAAAAAAAAAGCTACCTCAACTGAGTGCATAAATTGTTTTTTGTCTTTTTTGGCAATCAATTGCTATTATGAGACACAAAGCTCTCCTTGAGTAAAGGAAATGTTTCACTGAAAATAAGTCATTAACTCTGAGCTATTTCACCAGAACTAAGGATTACTTCCATCTGAAGCCCTGTCCATTCTTTGACCAGTGCCTTTTTTAAACTGTGACACAAAATGGCAGGGTTGGCTGTGACCTTGTGATAGAGAGAAGCTGAGAAGACTACAAGGGCTAAATATTTAGCATTATTAGCTCTATAACTGTAGTCATAAGCTGCCCAGTGATGGATATGAAACTCCAACTCCCTGAAAGAACCATATGTTTTAAAGCAAAGATTAACACTTAAAATACAAACATTTAGATGATTAAAAAGCTAAAAATAGAATTGCCATATGATCCAGCAATCCCATTTCTGGGAATCAATCCAAAAGTATTAAAGTCAGGATCTCAAAGAGCTATTAGTACTCCCATGTTTATGACAGTATTGTTCACAATGGTTAAGATATGGAAACAAGCTGAATGCCCGCCTATAGAATATATAAAGATAATGGGGTATACACATACAATGGAATATTATTCAGTCTTACAGAAAATGTAAATTCTGTCACTTCACCTCATTTTTAAAGGATTGATCTGATTAGGTCAGATCTACCTTAAGGGAAATCATCCTAACTTAAGTCAATTGATAGAGATTTTAATTACATCTGCAAAATTCCTTCACAGCAGCAAAACTATTTTTTAAAGATTTATTTATATGAAAGGCAGAGAACGGACATACAAAGATCTTCCATCTGTTGGTTCTCTCCTATAGATTCCCAGAAGAGTTGGCATGGGGGCAGCATGAAGCCAGGAGCCCAGAACTCAATCTGGGTCTCCCACATGGTGACAGGAATCCAAGCAGTTGGGCCATCATCTGCTGCCTGGGCTTTCTGATAATGTGATCAGGCATCTCAAGTGACAGCTCAACCCACTGCATCACAATGTCTTCCCTAGCAGCACAGCTATTAGGATTTGAATAACAAGGTGAGTACACCAGAGCTAGAAATCTGGGGGAGAGGAAGCATCTTAGAATTCTATCTCAGGGACTCTGTCTTAAATAGGCTTTTAGATATTAAAGCAAGAAATTTTTTTTTAGCTGCTTAAATTGTCCCTTTTAGCTGAATCTATGGATTGATGCGGAGGCTTTTATTCACAAAGAGAGGTTAGGTTCTGATAGTTCCAAAAAGCCTACTTGATGAAAGTAGTTCTTGGCAGGTGTACAGCGCTAAGTAGCTGCCTACAGTCAGTAGTCATCTTCAACCAGAAGAGCTATCAGAGCTACGTTGCATCACTTCACTCACAAACAAGGGGTAGACACCTTTAGTCCAAATTAAAATAAAAAAATCCCTGTGTGGTAGAAAGAGTAGTCCATCTCGTAAGATTGTGATAATGGAAAAATACAATGATGTTATTGCAAATCACAAGGCTTAGATATTGGTAGCTCTGAAACAGACAGAATGGTAGAATGGCCAGTAGCTTAATAGAGAGAATCAGCTAAAGAAAACCAGGTAATTGAAAGACAGCTAAATAAAAGTCTTCCTAGAACCATAAATATCAACAGGTGTTAGGAAACCTGTGCCTTTGTACTAGTCTGAGCCCACTAAGGAACAATGAACATAAGAGCTAACAAAGACTTGAAATCATCTTCCAAAGTTGAAACTTCATTGATGAATGGACTTAAAAACAACCTCTAACTGAAAACAGAGAGAATAAGCTATTTCAACCTGCAGCTGACTCCAAAGAACCACAATTTGTTTAAATAATACCATAGTCATCCATACCAGTCTCAAAAGCCATGTGTCTGTCCAATGCTGTGCTTTCTTAGGAGTGATCTGAGAAAGAAGCTCTAAGCTACTGTCCCTTGGCTAAACACTAAAAGAAATAGAACTAGAAAAGGTATATATAAATGTTTGTATGAAAATCTGTACATATATATGTGTGTTTTTATTTCTTAGTTTCTTTAAGAAATAGATCATTTATGTAAAAATTATGATGGTGTTTAAGATATGTATATATGTGTATATGTGTAGTATTTTTGACAGTAGTAACACAAGATTTTTTTTTTTTAAGGTAAACCATCCAAGCAGTTTTTATTCATTAATATTCATAAATACACACAGCAGCTTCATTAGAGATTTCAATTTTCCTCTTCAGTTTGAATGTGGAGTATTAGGAGAGCCTTTTGCATGTCAAGGTACAGGAAGCAGAGATCACCCCTGCACTGCTACCTACATTTACCTGCTAGAAGTAAAAATTAGTTAAGTGGAAATGATTATCGTATATATTCTCTCTTCCTTTTGCATGTACACAATGTAACAAGAGTGACAGACCTGAAGTTACAATCACCAAACAAACCCAAGACAGTTGTTGTCCACTTTCATTGGCAAATACAGCACAGAGGACATCGTCTGCGGATTGGGAGGTCATCAAAGAGGAGGTGGTGGAGGCTCATTTCCTTTATTACTCTCTTTGAGATTGAGATTTTCTAAAGCAACATCTAAAGGCATAATATCTACACAGCCCATAGCACCCATGGTCCTATACGTAAAAAAATAGTCCTTTGCCTGCATGGAAATCATTCACCTAAAGAAAAATTGCCATAGGACTGTGAATAAAGGATTCATAAAATGTGGTGGCTTGGCTAGTTCATAAACTCATGCTGCCAACTCTTATAAAAGGCCAAGTTCAAAATGACCTCCTCAGGCTGTGCAGAATAAATGAATGAGAATGCTCCAAACTAAAAAATTTCAGAACAGCAAAAGAAAAAAGCTACTGGGTGGAAAAACAATTTATAGAATGCTAGAACATATTGGCAGACTGTTTATCTGGTAAGGGATTTATATACAAAATATGGAAGAAATTAAAATAACTCACAGAAAAAAAAAAACACAAAAGCTAATTACATCTGAGCAAAGGACCTCAAAAGATATTCCTCAAAAGAAGACATAAAAATTGTGAACCAATATATAAGAAAATGCTCAACATCACTAGTCATCAGGGAAGCACAAATAAAATGATAAAGAGATTGCACTGCCTGCCTCATAGGGTGTTGATTACCAAAAGTACAAAATATTACAAATGTCAGTAAGGATATGGAGAAAAGGGAACTCCCATACTCTATTGGTGGTGATGTAAATTAGCACAGTCATGCGGAAAACAATATAGAATCATCAAACTCCAAACATCTCGTGCAAGTGACAATGTGGAGGATCTGGAACAGACTGCTGATGGGAATGGTTTTTGGTGTTTGGAAGACAGTTTCTCCTCACAGAAACCCAACATATTTTTCCTGTAGAATCCAACAATTACACTCTTTGGTATTTACCCGAAGAGGCTGAGACATTGTGGTCACACAGAAATCTGCCCCAGTATTGTTAATAACAGTTTTATTCATAATTGACAAACTTGGAAGCAACAAACTTTACTATGTGAGTGGAAAGATAATTATTTTTAGTTTATTTCACTTGGCATATTTTTTCCTTCAGCAAAATATCTTTGGTATGGAAAATTGTTTGCAGGTGTGCTCTAGTCACAAGACTTCTAAAATTTCTGTGTTGGAAAGACAACTTTTAGTATAAACTGACAAGGGAATATTACCCTGCACCAAAAATAAATCTACTCCCAAAATGTGAAAAGATACAATATAGAGTTAAATGCCTACTACTAAGTAAAAGAAGCTAATCTTAAAAGTCTACACACTGTATGATTACAATTAGATAACGTTCTGGAAAAGGCACACTTCAAAAACTATTAAAAAAAATCACTGGATACCAGGGGCTAATGGTGAGGACTGGGTGCATACACCAAGAAGAGAGGATTTTAGGGCTTTGAAACTACTCTGCATGATACTGGAATGGTAGATACATGTCATTACAAATTTGTTCAAGTCCATAGCATGTACAACACCAAGAGTCATCCCAGGAGTAATCTACGGACCTTGGTGATAATGATGTGTCAATGTATGTTCATCCGTTGTAATAACTGTACCATCTGGTGGAGGATGTTCACAATATGCAAAGCTTTGCATGTGAGGAATCAGAAGGGATATGCGGAATCTCTGTACCTTCTGCTCAATACTGCTTTGAAAATAAAACACTCTAAAATATATAATCTGTTGTTTAAACACTCATGGACTATGTAAATCCACAAAGAGACAGATGGATATGTAAATAATTCGGTGCAAAAAGTCAGACCCAATTGTATTTTCTTGTTTCCTATTCAATTTAAAAAGATAGAAAATTCAAAATAATCTCTAGTTACAGAAATAAGATCAGCAGTTACATTTAGATCAAGAAAGATGAGGGAAGAGTAAATGGGGTGTATAAAAAAGATGCATGTGGAAATGGTTAGAAATGATCAATGTGTTCATTATCTTGATTGTGGTGATAATTTTATGGGTATATATATATGCCAAATATTTATTAAATTGTATACTTTAAATATGTTAATTGTATTTTTATTAATTATTTAATTTTATTGTTTTATTGTGCATCCATTCTACTTGAAAATATATTTAAATAAATAAACAATGAAGTCAGATTCAATGATATAATTGAATTTTAATACTTCAGGCAAGAGGTTAAGATTTCCATTTAGTTAGGGAAGAGCTCATGTAGAACTGCTGAGTATCAGTTGTGAAGGTGAATCTCATCTGTCCCTTGTGACTCATTGGGAAAACTCTGGAAACTCTGTTTCAGACTATGTTTGAAGTTGGTGTAGTAGAGGATAAGACGTGATCTCTGTGCTCCAACACTCTCATAAGAATTTCACATAATAGCACTCTCACTTTCCATCTCTATTAAACCGTGATCTTGTAAAGAAATACAGTATTCTAGGTTCATAAAATAACAGAGATAAAAGTACTTTAAGTCCATGTAGCCAAAGTTAAGTATTTTCAGAAGATGAAATTAAACATACTCAATAGCACACAGCAATCTATTGGCATAGTTGGAAATGAAACCTACATCTTTGGGCTTTGTGCCCAGGATTTTCTCCATTACATCATTTCCCTTTCACTGAACACGATACTCTGAAGAGTCAGTGGTGAACATGTTTGCTGACCAACTTAAGATCATAATAACATATACCAAAGGAGACTCTCCACATTGTACTTTGTTCTGGTGATTAACAAATACTTCACAAGAATAAAAAAAATGGAAATCTGGAATTTTGTTGGAAATAATATTTTTCCCCTTTCTCTGACATCTGAAATATAAATTTTCTAAAACAAATGAGCAAACAATGAAGAGTCAGTGCTCTACATACTATAAGAACAGTTATTCGGTGCTATGGTCAGAAAAAATCTGGAAAGCACTGCTCAAATGGCAGTTGATGAATTAAGACTATTAGTAGAGATTAAATCACTCTTGTGAAATGTCAGTGGGAAATCTTTGAGAAACTCCAACTTATTTATAGTAAAAGCTCTGAAGCTATGCTGCTCATTTATATAAGGTAACAGAATTACTACTGCAACAGAAGCACTTTGTAGAATCTATGGCACTTAACTGGCAAAGAAAATTGATTCCAAGCCAAAGAAATGACAGCGCAATATAGCTGGCTGCTACTGAATTGAAGGAAGAAAGGAAAAGGAATGAATATAATAGATGTATATGGGGAGTAAAGAAAAGCACAATTAGCTCATTATTAATTATGAGTCTGATACATGTGCAATAGAAAAATTTTGAAGGAGTCCAAGACAAAAGGGGATAGGCATTTTAAGGTGATAGTAACGAACTGATATGCTAAAGAAAAAGGAAAAAAGCCTGTATATTCATATCAGCAAGGACAAAAGAACTATTACAGGACAGATGTCACAAATATATCTGTGATCAAGAAGATGTAATTGCAGACCCTGGCTCCCAGAGAAACACTTGATCTGCCTACAGGAATTCCTTTTGGTTCTTGTCATCATGGCATGTATATTTTTCATAGATCATTTTTCAGAAATATATTATAGTGAGCAATAGTACTGATGAATTAGTAAGAAAACAATTTTTAAAAATAGTAATTACAATGTAAACTATATACTTTAACTTGTACCACTTCATGTTCCATATACATATATTCAGTAAATTCATTTGTATATAAGTCCATACTTATGAGTGTGAAAAAAACTCCTTATAACACACAAGTCCACACATCACAAGATTCATAAACTTTTATGATGAGTGATTTTTATTCAGAGTTTGTCTATAGTTTTATATATGATTTTAATAAGATTGTGTTCTCTAATAGTAGATATGAAGTAGCAATTCTAGTTGGAAGAAATTGCTATAGTTTAATAACTAAAAATATAAAAACATATAAGCTAAGAGGGATTCATAAAAAGTATAAGAACGGAAAAAAATAAATCTTAGCCAAGGTCCATTAATATAGAAACATATATGTTTACAATTCAATCAATCATGATTCCACCATGTACTATTATACAGGATGACTTGTGTTTAGAGTAAAGGTTCAAAGCTGTTGAAACGTAAAAATCATCCTCCATATACTCCACAGCAAAGACAGGAAAGTAAAAAATACAATAGAGGAAAGTCTCCGTGCAAAATTATTAAAATGAAAAAAAGTTTGCCTTGTGTATAAAGGTAGCCTGGAAAATTTCCTTATGTGAAACACCTCATTGGTTATGAGGTATGTTCTACAGAGACCACAATGAACACATTGGAAAACAAAATAAAAACATATTGATCATATGTCTTTGACTAGGAAATAAGAGAAACCCAACTGAAATGATTAAAGAATTTTTTTACTCATATGAGAAAGCCAGTGGTAAGTTTTGTGTTCAGATATAGGTGGGCAGTGGTATACAAAATCACTATGAATCTTTTAAAAATATTCATTCATGGCCGGTGCCGCAGCTCAAGAGGCTAATCCTCTGCCTGCGGTTCTAATCCCGGTCAGGGTGCTGGATTCTGTTCCGGTTGCTCCTCTTCCAGTCCAGCTCTCTGCTGTGGCCCAGGAAGGCAGCGGAGGATGGCCCAGGTCCCTGGGCCCTGCACCCGCATGGGAGACCAGGAGAAGCACCTGACTCCTGGCTTCAGATCAGCGTGATGCGCTGGCCACAGCGGCCATTGGAGGGTGAACCAACTTTCCTTTCTCTCTGTCTCTCTCTCTCACTGTCCACTCTGCCTGTCATAAAAAAAAAAAAAAATTCATTCATCCATTCATTCATTCATTCAGTAGGCATTAAAATGCAGAGAGTGACAGACAGAAAAGAGCATTCTTCTCCCTGTCTCTCTCTCTCACTGTCTACTCTGCCTGTCAAAAAAAAAAATATTCATTCATCCATCCATCCATTCACTCATTTATTCAGTAAGCATTAAAATGCAGAGAGTGACAGATAGAAAAGAGCATTCTTATCTGTTGGTTCACTTTCAAAATGTCTGTGATGTCCAGTGCTTGGCCTAACTAAAGGCAGGGCCGAGGAACTCAATCCACATCTTCTAATTGGGTGACAAGAATGCAATTACTTGAATTAGCTCTACTTCCTCCCAGAGCACACATTAGCAGGAAGCTGGAAGATGGAGACAAAGCCATGAATAGACCCAGATGTGGGAAGCAGGCATCCTAACTGGCACCTCAATTGGTGAGTCAAACACCCACCTCCTCTTTTTTTAAACTTTCTATTTTTAAATGCTTTTAGATTCACAGAAAAACTTGGAAAATGTTCCAAGAATACACACATACCCTTTATTCAGTCTTCCCTAGTGTTAACAACTTAGCGTGAATATACTTTTGAATACAACTTTCAAAGTCGGGAAATTAACAGTGGTATGATTTTATTGATTAAACTACGGATATTATGTAAATGTCACTGATTGTTTTTCCCTTGAGGTATTTTACTTTTTCAAAATCTGATGGAACCTTTCATGATACATATTTCTCAGTCTCCTTCTTCTTCATTATCCTGATACTTCTGATGAGTATTGGTCAGGTATTTTATAGTTGTATCTCAACTTGAGTTTGACTAATGTCTCACCATTAGAAATTGAGTTTAGACATTCTTTACAAACATATCAGAAGTACTTGTTTTGTAATCTCTAAATACATAATCTCACTGGAACACAATGTTGATATGCCTCTGGCAATGTTAACCTTTATCACATGTCTAATGCTTCCCAACCAGTCTCCTCCATTGTAAAGCTAACATTTTCCCTTTGCAATGGACAAATAACTAGAGGGAGATACTGTGAGTCTATGCTAATATAGTTTTATTTTCCTTGAAACTTCACCCAAAGATTTTTAAATCTTTTTTATTTACTTAAAAGAACAGATTTTATGTGTTTCATAAACAGTTTTAAGAACATAATGGTACTTCCCACCTTCACTCCCAATCTATGATTTTATCTATTGGTGGATATTGCCATAATAATACTGTGATATGGGACTTGGTACCATTTCTTCTGCATTAGAATTATTCTCAGAAAGATACTATTGAAGAATAGTAACCACAAGTTGCTTGAAGTCCCACATGCTCAGCAATCCTAATAAAAAGAGCACATCGCTTTCCCCATAATAAAAAGAGCATATCAGTTTCCCCAGTTGCAAGAAAATACCCATTAGTTTCCTTTTGTTGTGTGATGTAATCATTGCTGAACTGGTTATCATAGCCAAAGGAAGGCCAACGCCATAAACAAATTTGGACCATGTTTTCTTCTCTGGGATAGAGGGACACAATTATTCCACTAATATCAGAAGAACTGAGAAGAGAGGAGGGCAGAGTCTTTAGGAGATAAAAATAAGCAAGAGGAAATAATTATGGGAAAAGAGAATAGGTGCTGCATAGGTTAAATGAGCCTATATCTATAACACCAAGATGTAAATATAGACAATATTCCTGATGTGCTTGACAAGTAAGTTTGTGAAAAATGATTGTTAAACATATCAACATCTTTCCATTTAATATTGTTGATAGCCCTTGCATGTATTTATCTTTTTAAGATTTATTTATTTATTTGAAAGGCAGAGTTACAGAGAGGCAAAGGCAGAGAAAGAGAGAGGTCTTCCATCTTGTAGTTCACTCCCTAGATGGCCAATATGCCAAGAGCTGTGCCAAGTCAAAGCCAGAAGCCAGGAGCTTCTTCTGAGTGTACCACACAGGTGCAGGGACCCAGGGACTTGGGCCATCTACTGCTGCTTTCCCAGGCCATTGTAAAGAGTTGAATCAGAGTGGAGCAGCCAGGACTCAAACTGGCACCCACAGGGGATGCCAGCACTGCAGGGGGTGGCTTTACCTGCACTGGCCTCTCACAGGATTTCTTAGAACGGCAGATACAAACCACCTGAACAACAATATCATCTGCAGACACAAGTCCAAGAACACAGTGACGTTCCCCTCTTCCCTCCCACTCTCCTTCCTTCTACCTTTTCTTTTTCAAATTTTTGAGATAACGTATTTTAAATTTACCTTACAGTAATAGGCTTAATACGACACTAAATAAGAAGTTTAACAAGCAAAAAGACTTTAGTGGGAATACTTTATTTAGTGGAGCATTAAGCCTTTGACTATAATGTAAATTAAGAATGTTATCTCAAAGACTAAAAAAATAAATAAAGGGGGAGGGAAGGAGGTATTATATTTCTAGAATTTTTCCAGTGAATTACATTACATTTGTAAAATTTAAAATTAAAACTAAAAGATTCCACTTAAAAGTTGAAACATAGATAAATGTAAGCATTTCACTTGTTCAGATTTATCTCAATATTGAAGACTAAAAATTCTGTCATCTGTTTCACTGTTTCACAATCATTTGAAATAATTTGAAATAATTTAAGATGCTCTTCAACTCTGTCCTTGGTAGAAACAGAAAAAATAACTATAATTGTGTCTACTATTAAAATAGAGTATTTAGCAAAATACATGACACACAGATAACTATTTTTAAAGTCATAGCTATTATTGTTATTACTATTATTAATATATTCAACCTGACATATTTATAAGGTTCCTGTATATACAAGACAGTACTAGATTATAGGGAACTCATACATGAAAAAATACAGTATTTGACTTGAAAGAACACAGACAATAGCACAGGGAATAAAATATGTAGAAAACTCTAATACTAGCCAGAATGTAGCAGGTCTCTATAAAAGGTGTGTTAATACTATGCTTATACAACATGTCTTCGTATTTTAAATATTAAATCCTATTCAATCTTCTATTTCTCAGTCAATAAAAAACAAAGGATCACATTTTCATTGGGCTTTTCTTTAAAGAATAGTCCTCTTGGGGCCAGCACTATGGTGTAGCGGGTGAAGCTGCCGCCTACAGTGCCAGCATCCCATTTGGGCACCTGTTCAAGACCCAGCAGCTCCACTTATAATTCAGCTCTCTGCTATGGCCTGGAAAAACAGTAGAAGGTGGCCCAAGTCCTTGGGCTCCTGCAACTGAATGGGAAACCTGGAAGAAGCTCCTGGCTCCCTTTGAATCTGCACAGCTCTGGCTGTTGTGAACAATTGGGGTATGAACCAGTGGATGAAAGACCTCTCTCTCTCTCTCTCTCTCTGCCTCTCCTTCTCGCTCTGTGTAACTCTGACTTTCAAATAAATAAATAAATCTTAAAAAAAATTATCCCTATTTATGCACTTAACTTTTAGATATAAGTTGGATGTCATACTAACCAGTAATTGGATAAATAAATTGAAGAACAATTGACTTCATTGTTATTAATGTCTAAAATAGACATATTTAAAATAGACAGAAGAAATAATTAAGTCAAAGTATCATTTCTAATATAATACTATAATTTCTTTATGCAATCAGAACCTCTGTATTTTTCTTATACTTAAAAAATCAATTATTTGATTTCTTTTCCATGAATTACTTGTGTTTTTTTTTATTTTGTAGTTTTGAAATTGCTTTTGAATTAAATGACCAGACTGTTGCTAAGCAACAGTATGAAATAATTTATTAATGTGGAGATATGTCTAAAATATGAGCATATAAGGTCTATGGTAATAAGTCTGGCATTTTTATAGACTCTGCTCATTCTACTTGCAAAATGAAATCTCTATATATTTGTCTTTCACAAATGATTATATGTGTAGATGAATGTATATATTCAGAGAAAATAGATGAATTGAATATGAAATAGTAAACAAAATCTCTATTACAATTGGGTTAATTTTAAACATTAATTTTTCAGTTCTACTTTGGCATATTAGCCTATAAGACAAGGAAATTTTTTTCTTCCCTTTTTTCCTTCTTTCCTTCCTTCCTTCATTTCTTTCTTTTCTTTTTCCTTCTTTCAAGTGGCAGAGAGACTGAGATAGAAAAATATATAGACAGAGATCTCCCATGTTAATTCACGCCCCAAAACCCTCCAACAAAATGCACACCACAGCTGGGGCCATGCCAGAGGGAAACCATGCCAGGCTGAAGCCAAGAGCCAGGAATTCAATCCAGGTCTTCCACATGGATGGCAGGGCCACAGCCACTTGATCCATCACTCGCAGACTTCCAAGGTGCACATTAGCAGGAAATTGGAACTGGGAGCAGAATTAGGACTCAAAACTAGGCACATCAAAGTGGGATTCACGCATCCCAGGTACCATCTGAACCCCTATCTCAAAAGCCTAACCCCAACATGACAACTTTCTGATTTTGTTTTATAAATTGTAACTCTTGATGAACTTATACACAGATAATCATTCACATTTTCTGGGTCAACAATCCTACTCTCAAAATAGGACATTTTATAGATAATATTCCTGGCAAAATAAGATAAGGAAGTATCAACTAATTTGATAACATATATCCCAATTTAGAAATTGTTACATAATTAATGTGTTTTATTATGAAGTACAAACTAAACATCCAGAAATTAATTACAAAATAAAGTGGATCATTTGCTAATACTCCAAAGTCCAGGAGTATGTGTGTCAATTTTTAAACTAAAAGAGCAGATCCACTATAAAGTTTGGAGTAGAAGTTTGGTCCTTTGGAATCAGAGGGAAAGTCCTTTGAGTTATTAGGTTACGGAAATTCGGCTCTACTTCTGCTGAAGTAGCTTTGTCTTTGCGTGAACCTGGTGACTGATGTGGCTTTCACTCTGCAAGGAGCTAGATCTACTCATCAACTTCCAAGCACCCCACCTAGTCCTTCCGAGGGAATAGAAAACTCAGCCATTGCATGTGAACCATTCACACCGAATTCAATAGAAACATTGCTTTCACAAAAGTCGTATGGTGTTTTTCTTCTTACTATTTGTTGAATTCTTTATGTAGTGGAAGGTTAAGCTTATGATTATATAATAAACTGAAAGTATGTCATGGTAAAAATTACAAAAAAGAATAAGAAAGGAAGGAGAAGGGACGGTGGGAGTGTGGGCAGGAGAAAGGTTCATGTGAGAAGAATCACTATTCTCCTAAATGCATATAAATGAAATACATGAAATTTGTTCACCTTATATAAATAAAGAATACTTAAAAATAAAATGAAATAAAAACTCAAGCATCAAGAAAAACAGTTAAAACAAGAACTCACCTTAGGAAATAAAATGTCTTTGGAAAACTATACTGCTACATTACTTTCATTCTTTTATTTTATTTTATTTTATTTTATTTTATTTTATTTGAAAGATATAGTTGCAGAGGGAGGTAGAGACAGAGAGATAGGTCTTCCATCCGCTGGTTCACTCCCCAGATGGCAACAATGGCTGGAGCTGGGCCAATCCGAAGCCAGGAGCCAGGAGCTTCTTCCAGGTCTCCCACATGGGTGCAGGGGCCCAAGGACTTGGGCCATATTCTACTGCTTTCCCAGGCCATAGCAAAGAGCTGGAACAGAAGTGGAACAGCCAGGACTAGAACCAGCGTCCATATGGGATGCCAGCGCTTCAGGCCAGGGCGTTCCCCCCACTGCACCATAGCTCCAGCCCCCTGTTACTTTCTTTATAGGTTAAATCCCATGAATACTAAGACCGGGAAAATCCAAAGAAACAAAGAAAGTGACTAAACTTCTCTCTAAGAGACAAAGGCAGGAATTTACTCTGTTCTTGGAGGAAAACGTATGTAGGCAAAGGAAGAAGAGGAGAGTCAGAAGAACTTAAGAGACAGGATGAAATAAAATGCAAGTGAGAAGCACCCAGTAGAAATTTTCTTGTTTATTTCCAGTGCTTCAGTGTACAGTGTCACCTCCCCAAACTCCAGCATCTTGTCATAAAGCCATCCCAATCAATCTTTCCTGGAACTACCTCAATTGCCAGAGTTTTTAATAGAGATTTTCCCTCTAAATCATGTGAATGAGAGTATATGCATATACAAATGCATAAGTCAAAGGTAGAGGCCTCCAATCATAGAAAACCAGCAAATGCATACAACACTTGGAGAAAGGGCCTGGGAATCTATAGTCATGGAACTGGAGATTTAAGCACATCTCAAGTAATGTTAAAGCACAGTATTCTCAACCCTGAAAATATCTAGTTTATTGCTATAAGTGAGTTTGTTGTATTGGATTATTTTATCTACAGATAAAATACTGAGCTGACATTTTAGATGATTATGCTGAAAAATACAAATTATCACGTATCATGTAAACATACAACTCAGGCAACAATGTGTTCACTGCAGAAATGATTTATGCTTCCTGTATCCTTGATATGTGGATCACTGCCTGTCCAAATTAAATAAGACCAATCAAACCTCTAATTATGCAATTATAGAAGCCCCTAATTATGTTATAGTTACATGCAGATTACATTTTACACCAGAATATGAGTACTAGTTAATAGGCTACTTTACACAAAGTATAAACCAATTAAAGTAGTAGGCAGTGACTAAAGTAATAGGATCAGGCCCACAATAAAAACCAATAAGCAGGAAAGAACAGAAAGCTTACTTAGATTACTCAAAAAAAGCACAATTTTTGTGCTTTTTGTTAAGATTTTATTTATTTATTTATTTTGAAAGGCAGAGCCACAGAAAGAGAGAGAGAGAAAGCTAGATCTTCCATCCTCTGAATCACTTTCCAAGCAACTACAATGGCCAGGTCTGGGACAGGCTGAAGCCAGGAACCAGGAACTCCATCCTGGTCTCCCACAACAGTGAAAGGGGCTCGAATACTTGGGTCATTCTCTGATGCCCTCTCAGGTGCATTAGCAGGAAGCTGGATAGGAAACAGAACAGCTGGGACACAAACCAGACTGGGAAATGGGAATTCTGGAAATGCAAACATAGATTTGGGCCACATTGCTGGCCTCACATAGACCGATTTGGAATGGTACATGTTGCCCTCTTCATGCCAAAGGAACACACTGGATATTCCAGAGCTTTTGCGGTTTCCAAATCCAAGTACTTCCAAATTCAGAAAGCAAAATGGTATAGCAGATTTCTTATTCATAAATATGCTACCATCGGAATCACATTCAAAATTAGGGATAAATTATAAGGATGCTGAAATGTTCCACCATGTTATAAGGGACTAGTCACAGCTTCTTAAAGTACACACTATCAACTGTGTCGTCTAGCAACCAAATCATGTGAGACAAGATGTGACCATTTTTAGTACTTTAGTATGTATGACTAATTATGACATAGACTTTTTTCTATTTGATTCAGAAGCAAATTTACCACCAGATCTCAAGATACATTTTTGAAAGGCATTTAATGTAAACTATATTCATAAAGAGAAATCAGCTTGGTTCAGTTCTACTACAAATTTACTGTGATAAGTATTTTCAACTACATGTTCCTAGGCAACTGCAACAAATGAGTTACATGCATTTAATTTTGTAGAGCTCTGAGAAGTTGCTCTAATGATATTGTTCTTGAGTTTGATGATATGAAAAATATTGCACGTTCTTATTTTGACATATTTATTGGATCTCACTAAAGATCTTGGAAATAAGCTTTAGTATGACTATATTCGATCTACTTAGGGAAAGCAAAGACAATTCCTCTTGAGGATTAGCAACTTAATACAGAACGGTAGTTTAGCATGCACTCCAGAAAGTACATACTCATGGTCAGGGTTAGTGCTGTGGTACAGCAGGTTAAAGCCCCTGCAGTGCCAGCCAGTTCAAGTCCCAGCTGCTACACTTTCAGCTCCCTGTTGATATGCCTGGGAAAGTAGCAGAGGATGGCCCCAGTCCTTGGGCCCCTGCACCCACATGAGAGACCCGGAAGAAGCTCCTGCCTTCTGGCCTCCGATCGGCGCAGCTCTGGCCATTGCTGCCATTTAGAGAGTGAACCAGAGGATGGAAGACCTCTCTCTCTCTCTCATTGTCTCTACCTCTCTCTGGAACTCTTTCAAATAGATAAAATAAATCATTTTTTTAAAGAAATTATATACTCATAGTGGGAATAAAGGGTTTTACTCAACAGTGGAGATGCACACACACACAGGAACACTCGATACTATACAAGTGGTTTTCCACAAAATGATTTTGACCAGTACAAACAATGACCAGTGCAAACAATCAGTGCAAAACAATCAGTGCAAAAATAATGATACCTTTAAAGATTATGTGTCTATGGTGGTGTGGGTGTTGTGGTACAGCATGTTGAGCCACATGTTGGAGTGTCTAGGACCAAGTCTCACCTCTGGTTCCAATCTAGCTTCTTTCTAATCAGAGGCCACAGATAATGATTCAAGTAATTTGTTCCCTGATACCCTCTTGGTAGACCTGGATAGAGTTCCTGGATACTATATTCGTTCTGGCCTGCTCTGGCTATTGGAGGCATTTGGGTAGTGAACCAGCAAATCAATCGCTCACTTGTGCTCATGCTCCGCGCGCGCTCTCTCTCTTTCTGTCCACTTTTTTTTTTTAATATAAATAAGTAAATAAATAAACTTAAAAATATATGTTTGGTAGGTAATGAAGAGAACAATTTCATAATTGGGACTTCTAATTATTTTACAAATGTCTTCCCACATTACAACACATTATAGAAAATGACTGTAACCTGTAACTTAAGAGAATAAGAATAATAATATAAAGTAATTAGATAACTATATCCATTTCTTTAGAGCATACATTCAGTGTGGATTGTGTTTGTTGAGTTGAGTGGGTGTCTTGTGCTTACATTTATGTATGTGCTTTCAGTCTGCTAGACAGAGAATAACAATAATCATTCTTGCTTACTCTATTAGAAACGTTTATCTTCACAATGTGTATCAGCTGCATAAAATGACAGATACTCTGCTCAGTGTTTCCTCTCATTATGCTCTACTTCTTGACTATCTGATGCAAATAGAGTTAAAGCAGATGCACAGTTCTCAAAAGCTGACTCAAAAGATGTAACAAATACTTAATCTTGACACCTTAAGTGAAACTTTGAAAATGAACACATTACTCTATGATTTTCTTAAAGGAGGATGAACTCCTTTTTTTTTTTTTTTTGATAGCTTTTCCCCCACCATCTGGTACAGTAAGTGCACTATACACTAAAGATACACTAAAGATACATTGCATTATTTAGGATCTCATGTACTGGTTTAGAGACGTCAACTTCAAAAAAGAAAATAATATTCTTATGTATTTGAGATTTTAGAAACATTGGGTTCATATTTATTTCCACTAAAATAATGAATGACCCATAGATATGCAAGATCTAGCTTCCAGTTTTGCAATCTCAACAAAATGCCTGTTGGAACTGAAGATGAAAGATACCTTCTTGTAGAAATAACATATTAAATAACATATTAAATGAATTTTCCAATTCGCTAGAAGCTCTGAGGGTTGAGATCCTGTATTAGTCATCTCTTTCTTAGTACTCTTTTTGTTTTGACAGGCAGAGTTAGACAGTGAGAGAGAGAGAGACAGAGAGAAAGGTCTTCCTTTACTGTTGGTTCACGCTCCAATGGCCGCTAAGGCCCCACATGTTGTGGCCAGCGAGCTGTGCTGATCTGAAGCCAGGAGCCAGGTGCTTCCTCCTGGTCTCCCACATTGGGGCAGGGCCCAAGACTTGGGCCATCCTCCACTGCCTTCCCAGGCCACAGCAGAGAGCTGGCTTGGAAGAGGAGCAACCGGGACAGAATCCAATGCCCCGACCGGGACTAGAACCTGGGGTGCTGGCGCCGCAGGTGGAGGATTAGCCAAGTGGGCCACGGTGTCAGCCTTTCTTAGGCCTCTTAAATTAAATATCCAGATACTCAATAAGATTTTGAGTGAGGAATGTATTTTATTGGAACTTTATAGTTAATTTAATTCTAACACTTAAAATGATTCCAACTGTTCTATACTCTTTGGCCAAATGAACCATCAGATAGGCAGGATGACAGTCTTGGAAACATACCACTCACCCATATCCTCTGCTGCAGAGCATATAAGTGATGCACACCCAAATCTGCCCCATTTCTGAATTTCAATCCTGTTAGTTACTTTATTTGTCTCTGTGGGCTACCGTAACCAAACACAGATTGGATGGCTTCACCAATAAAACTTTATTTTCTCAGAGTCCTGGAAGTTCAAACTCAAGATGTCAGCCGAATTAGTTTCTGGTGAGGCCTTTGACATCAGATTGCAGACAGCAACCTGAAAAGTCCCATATGGACTCTTCTCTGTGCATATGTCAGGCCTGAGCACTCTGCCATCTCTTCTCTACTTTTTAGGACACCACTTATATCATATTAGGACCTCATCTTTATGACTTAAAACTTTAATTATCTCCATATAATTCCTATCTCCAAGTATAGACAGGTTGAGCAGGGCTTCAATGTATACAGACACAATTCATTCTCCAGCAGCACCCAAACGTGGCACTATTTTTCAAGAGACCTACTGGCCGTTTGGTGGAAATTCAACCATCTATGGTACTGGGCACTTTCCATGCAGAGAAAGTCAACAGTTCATCCTTACATGGATAGACACCTACCCTGGGTATAGGTTTTGTCTTTTCTTCTTGCTATGACCCAACAACCATTGCCATACTGAGGTTTACAGAGTACCTCGCCCAAAAGCATGCAACCACCATATTAGAGCATCCAACCAATGCACTCATTTCATAGACCTTAGGTGTGGGAGTGGGCCCATGCCTGTGGGATTCCCTAGTCATAAAACAGTCCTCATCATCCTTACAAACCCAGCCTCAAGGAACAATGCAATGGTCTTCTGCAGGCAACGCTGAAGTGATAGCTTAGAGGAAGCACTCAGGGAAGTTAGGGTCCCATCCTTAGTGACCGGGCATATGCATGAAATCAGAGAACTCTGTTAGATTATGTGTCCCTTATAGAAAAATATGAGAGTGGAAGCATGAATGGCCTAGTTTAGTGCACTCTAACTATTACTCCCATTGGAGAATTTTTATTTTGGTCTGAATCAATTCTGAAATCTGTACTGTTGGTTATCCTGGTCCAGAAACGGGGTATTGTCTCGCCAAAGGACACCAGGCATATCTTTCTGCACTAAAAGTTACACTTTCTACAGAAGAACTTTTGGATTTCCTGTGTCCTGGCATCAGCAGGTAAGGAAAAAGGGTAGTTGACTGCATTCAGCAGGAGGAGGTAAGCAGCAGCCATCTCATAGGGATAGGGGAATTCATATGGACTCCACTAAATGCTTGTGGTATTCAGTGTCCCCTGGCAGTTATAACTGTGAACACATATGTGCAGCAACTCTAGCCTGCACAGGGTATAATTATCAAAGGCTCAAATTCCTTAAAAATAAAAATTTGAGTTACAGAATCCAGAAGCCATCAAGACTTGATAAGACGATATTTCAGAGTCAGGGAGGTTCTAGGATGTGTGGTACAGGAGAAAGGAGACCAGTTATTGCTTCCAGATCAATAGCAGGGCTATAGGCTGTAGTTCATGCTACTCACTTTTCTCTATATTTTTCTCTGCATGACAGGTCCACAAGAACCAAGAAGGAGATGCAATTGAAATGTGCATGGAAAAACAGATGTGTATTCTACAATGGATATTTCTTAATGATCTCGATAATAAGCCACACAGAGCATAATTGATGAGCATTCCCATCTGCTGCGTCTGTGATGCACTATGGCACTGAAACTGTTAGAACTGCAGTTTGAGACAAGTCTTTGCTATTTCTTTTCCCATACCACCCTCTTTACTGGGATCTGAGATCAGATCTGCATCATGATCTCCAGATTCTCCCTGCCCTTTCAAGTCCCTCTCCTTTGTCCTAGTCCAGGTATTACCAGCAATAAATCTCTTGCATAGTTAGTACCATCTTGGTATCTGCTTCTTTCGTGATCTCAGAAAACACATAATGAAACATCAGCTCAAAGAGTCTAATTATGAAGCAAAGATATAATAAGAGACTGGAGGAAAAACAACAGTTCTCAACAATACAGAGATTATAGGGGACTTTATATTTTTATAAATACATTTTTACTCTTAGTAAAGTTATCTAGAATGTAAAAATGCTTATGTATTAAGAGAAACAAACAAAATCTTCCCAGATTTTGATGCAGGCAAACAGCAAGTAGGGCAGATTTGCCTGGCTTTTCCACTAAATAGGAAAAAAACATATTTCTATGTCCCTTTGGAAATCCACAAATGTTTATCAGATTACTTACTTTCAGATTTTTATTTCATACTATCTCAGTTCTTCTCATCCTCCTCAATTGTAAACAGAACTAACAACAGTACTGCCTCAGAAGTTTTTCTTAGGATTAGACGAAATAATGTGTCAATGTACCAAGAAAAAGACCTGACACATAATGTGAACTCAGTTCCTATTATTCTTTTCTTATTATGGTTTTGAACAAATTGTCTCTCATATACCCTGAATAAAATATGAGGTTAAATCATTATGTAGTTTTACCATCAAAAAATATGATAAAACACAGGAAAAACACTGAATAATGTTGAGTTTGGAAGACAATTTAATTCTAATCATTTTCTGATTTATATAATCATATCATATAACTCTCAGATTCAGAGTCTGATAGTTTTGAAGCTAACTTTAGAACAATACAGATAAGCAAAAACTCCAACTTTTAATTGGGAAATCTAAGTAGAAAGAACACAGTGTTTTCAAGTGTAACCACTGAGATTTGACAAATTGAAAAGTAAATCTTGCAGAATGTCTTGTTGCACTATGCATTTAAGCCTTCTAAAACTAATGAAAATATATCAACACACCCAATTTTCCACGGAAAAACACTGCAAAGATGCTTGTTGACATTCCCTGCATTCCTCACCCTACCTGTTGGGCAGTGAAGGAAGAACACATTCCCAGGACATCCACTCACCAACTGGGTCAAGCAGCACTGAGGTTAAGACTCGGGATTTATTCTATAAATCAGTGCACTTTGTTTTTATCTCATTCATTAAAATAAAAAGTATTATTTATAGCCCACTGTATCGGGCCAGCTCTGTGGTGCACCAGATTAAAGACCCAGCCTGAAGCGCCAGCATCCCATATGGACACAGGTTCTAATACTGGCTGCTCCTCTTCAGATCCAGCTCTCTGCTATTGCTTGAGAAAGCAGTAGCAGATGGCCCATCTTTGGGCCCCTGCACCTGTGTGGGAGACCAGGAAGAAGCTCCTGGCTCCTGGCTTCAGATTGGCTCAGCTCCTGCTGTTGCTGTCATTTGGGGAGTGAACCAGCAGATGGAAGATCTCTCTCTCTCTCTCTCTCTCTCTCTCTCTCTGTGTGTGTGTGTGTCTACCTTTCTTTGTAACTCTGTCTTTCAAATAAAAATAAATCTTTATTTATAGCCCACTGTGTACCAGTTCTTTCATAGAACCTAGAGAAAAGGTAACCAATAAGACAAAATAAGTCATTCCTTCCAAGAACTTGTTTTCAATCAGATGAAGTCAAACAGTACGTAAGTAAACTAAGAAATAACAATCTAGTTAGTGTAACCAACTGTGTGAAATAAACAAACAGTGATGTGATCGGGAATGACGACATGAGGACACGGGTGAGTCATCTCGTCTAGGATGAGTATTTAGGGAAAGCTTCTGTCTTAAGACATGTATGTTAGCCAAATTTGAATAAAGAGGAGGAAGCAGCCATTTTATTTTAAGATTCTGGAGAAAACTTCCATGAAAGGGAAGTTGAAGGGCAAATACCTTACAGGGAACAAATATTGATTACTAGAATAATAGAAAGATGATATGGAGCAAATGTTTGGCTTAAAACCTAAGATACCAGTTAAACTCCAGCATCTGAGTGTCTGGGTTCCATCTCTAGCTCTGGCCTCTGACTCCAGCTTCCTGCAAATGTGTATCCTGAAAGCATGATGGCCCAAGTAGCTGGGTCCCTGCCACACGTAAAATGCCTGGACTGAGTTCCCAGCTACTGGTTTCAGCCATGTTCTTCAGAGGCATTTTGCAAGCTAGCAGATGGGAGCTTTCTCTCTTCATATACAAGAGATATAAATATATATATATATATGCCTATTTATCTGCTTCTTAAATAAGAAAAATTTGCAGACAGATCTGTATGACTGAATATGGAGAATGGCAGGAAATGAGGATAGAAGAGTGGGCAGGTGGGGGCAGCTTGGTGGCATAGTGGTAAAAGCCATCGCCTATGATGCTGACATCCCATATAGGTTTCAGTTCATGTTCCAGCTAATCTACTTCCAGTCAAACTTCTCTGCTAACGGCCTGGGAAATGCAGTGGAAGATGGCCCAGGTGTTTGGGCCCCTGCCACCCACATGGGAGACCTGGATGAAGCTCCTGGCTCCAGGCTTTGGTCTCGTCCAGTGCTGGCCATTGTAGCCATCTGGGGAGTGAATTAGTGGAAGGAAAATCTCTCTTTTTGTCTCCCCTCTTGCTATCTGTAACTCCGACTTTCAAAATAAGTAAATAAATGTTTTTAAAAAGTAGCCAGTCATCAAAGGAAAATCACAATCATGCTACAGAGTTTGAATTTGTTCTAAGTTCAGCAGAAACTTATTAGAGGGTTCTAGGCAATGGAATGACTCATGATAATTTGACCATTTACCATACTAACAAAACATATATTATTTTAAATTATAAGACACAAATAATAAAAATAAATACATACACATTGAAATGAAGCAACATAATGGTCGCAGAACAGTGGAGAATTCAATAATCAGTACTTTACATACAAAAAATTTTAAAGAGGCTATCAACCAAGGAAGTTTGAGTTTTCTTTTCTGTGGCTTTGCTCTAAGAAAGGCTTGAAACCTGAGCAGTTAAATGGAACCCTGCCTTGAGCATGACATTCTTCTCCTTATCCCTAACTGGATGGAAGAGAAGCAGATTATTCTCCACTTTAGAGATATCTAGATTAGAGTAGGTTAATTGCATTTTAGGTGGTCATGTTTCACTGGACAATCTTGATTGTAGTGACATATACAGATCTGACAATATCATCTAAATTTTATGCAGGTAGACACAGTCTAATTTCCCTCTATCATTTTGTTCTGCAATGTGACATCAATGAATGTCACCATATACTGGGGAAACAATTCTAAAATTAATCTCTCTTGTGACGTCTTTGAGTACTATAGATTAAAGTCTCCCATGAAAACATACATGGTATCTAAGACTCGAATATGGCCATTTCATGTAATTTGGAGCTTGAGAGTGAGAGAAGTACTGATTTTATTAGTGTATAATTAATATAAATGTTGCTTTGGTCTAGAAAGGAATTTCAAGAAGATATACAATGAAAGACACATGCTGTTTAGCAAGGTGAGACTAAATTTTTAAAAAGAAAAGAAAATGCAGCACAGAGAAAATAAGAATAGGCAAAGTGCATTCAGCATGAGCTTAACACAAATAGTACCATCAGCCTCTGTGGAGGGTTTGTGGATTGGTTGCAAGCTTTTGAGAAGAAGAAAATTTATTCAGTTACTTAATTCTTGGTGTTTGAGGTTTGAACAACTAGGTTAGTAAACAAACCAGTAACTCTCTCTGGCTATTAGACCACAGCAAAATGCATCCTGCACACGCTCATAAAAGTCCCTCTTTAATAGATGAAAACATCTTCTACATCTACACATGCTGCAGTAATAACATGTGTTTCTTATTTTTAAACTGCTTTTAACATTGAGAATAGATAAGTAAGCAATTCATAGAAGGACTGCAAGAGATTGAAAATAATGTCCATGAACAGGCCTCAGTCTCCTGAAATTCTATTTATTAGGAAGTACACTAAGCAAAGAAAGGTAGAATGATGTAATAATAGGTTTATTTAGTGAGACTAATTCTAAGGGAGGAATAGTTGTGGTATGGATGAGTAAGTAGGAGAGAAAATTTACATCCTTAAATTTCTATTATGAGTGAATGGGAAATCATGGCTCTGAAATAGAGAGCACAGAAAAATGTCATAATGCTGCTAGGGGCCAATTAAATTTCCCTCTTATAAGAGGTTAGGAATCAGAAGGAAAAAAAGGAACTCAAATTTTTATATATATATTAGGATAAGGAGCTCTTTAAGATTCAGGTGAAAACTATAGCAAAAATCACTCACAATCCAATGAAGTAAACCACAGATCTCAGCCCACCTGGTTTTAAAAATGTTGACAGTGATGTTCTACAGCAAGGGGGGAAATCTCAGTAATTTAAATTTTCTCAGTTTGCCACTCTGCCTGTTAAGAAACTTCATGTTAAAGCTCTCTATGTGTAGAAAGAATTTTGTCTACAGAATCAATAACATATTTAATTTTAGAGCCAAAATAGTGATGAGGACACAGAAATGGTAATAGTTCTGGTAAGGACATTGGTTAGTCTATCAATGCCAATTAATGGGGAATTGTTGGTGGAACACTTAGCCATGGCAATGACATTTGCTAGTACAATGGGAGAGTATTTGCCTCAACTGGCTATCTTAAGCTTTGCTATTGCATTGTAATGCCAGGAATTTATGTGGTAGGAAACAGAAGAAATAATATGTCTATCACATGCTGCATTTGTGAGTGCAAAGTACATTATCTGGTTCCTTATTTATTTTGAGAGGCAGAGAGACAGAGATCTCCAATCCAATGGTTCACTCTCCCAAATGCCCACAAAGGCCAGGTTTGGGCCAGGATTTCAAAGCCTATGTAGGGAGCAGGAACCAAACTATTTGAAACACCATCTGCTGCTTCCCAGGATCTACCTTAGAAAGAAGCTAGAATTAAGGAGTCAGGGGGGTGGGCGCTGTGGTTCACTTTGCTAATCCTCCGTCTGCGGCGCTAGCATCCCATATGGGCTCTAGGTTCTAGTCCTGGTTGCTCCTCTTCCAGTCCAGCTCTCTGCTGTGGCCCGGGAGGGCAGTGGAAGATGGCCCAAGTGCTTGGGTCCCTGCATCCGCATGGAAGACCAGGAAGAAGCACCTGGCTCCTGGCTTTGGATTGGTACAGCGCCAACTGTGGTGGCCATTTGGAGGGTAAACCAACGGAAGGAAGACCTTTCTGTCTCTCTCACTGTCTATAACTCTACCTGTCAAATAAAAATTTAAAAAAAAAAATTAAAAAAAAAAAAAGGAGACAGGACCCAAACCCAGAATTCCAATACGGCACATGGGCATCTTACCTTTAAACTGTTACCAGAGAAGCAAAGGTTCCTTGTCTTTGCACAAGAAAGAATTCAGGCTTGAGACAGAGAATAGTGGAAAGCAAATAGCAAGGTTTATTAGGGTAGGGACATCCATAAGAATGGATGGGCACCTCTCCAGACAGGACCTGAGAGAGAGTGCGCAGTTTACAATTGGGCTGGGGCTTTTAAGGGGATGGGTGGTCTTGCCTTCCCTCCCCCTCTCCTTCTCCTCCGGAACAAAGGACTTGTTGGATGTAAATTCCTTTCTGAGTCCCCCCCCCCCACCCCAGTTATCATACAGGGGAAGTCTGGCTGAAGATGCCCAGCCTTAGAGGAAGGATGGTTATGGGGTAGAAGGGGCAGGACCCCCAGAAGGTCATCAGGATCCTGTCAGGACGCTTGAAGTGCAGATACTGGGCTGCACCTGGAAGGTTATCGGGATGACTTTGAGATGCGGATGCTGGACATAGATGTCAATTCCTTAGGCCTTTGTCACACTCACATAAGCTCATTTCTGACTTCCTACCTAACGAAACCAAGCACCTGTCCCAACAAACTAAATTCTTTAAACCAAAATCATCTTGTTGGCGCAATTTATTTTGCTGCCTCATTGGATCTTTAAAAGTCAGTTTTCATTATTTAAAATATATGTCTTGTAAGTATATACATTCCTGTGTTCTTAAAAACATCAGAAGACCTGGCAACACTACACTATGATTTTTCTATACAATACTCACCGTCTCACAGCACCAAATCCTGTAGTTTTTCCAATACTGAAGCTACATTATCAACCTTAAGCAGTGTTTCTTTGCAATAGCCAGATCACCTGTTTTGTTCATTTCTATCAACTGACTCACCCCTCCCATCAATTGAGTTTGTAACTTACTTCTTCCCACCCACTAATGTGTTCTTTTTTAAAATTAATTTTAAAAATTTTAGGTGAACAAATTTCACGCATTTCACATATACAGATTTAGGAAAATAACCATGCTTCCCCTCCCTCCCTCCCACCCACACATTCACATTTCTTCCTCCTTCCTTTCTTATTCCCTCTCTTAATTTTTACAGTGATCTACTTTCAATCTATTTCATACTCATAAGATTCATAAGATTAACCCTACACTAAGTACAGAGTTCAATAAATAGTAAGAAAGAGAATAACACTGTTCCTTAGTGGTAGAGACAAAGGCTGTAATGTACTCTTCTGTGTCAGCCATGAGGATGGGCTTACGGACCTCTAACTCTACGGATATTAATTATCTGAAGGCATGTGCTGCTGCACTTTGTGTCATAGCACTTTCACCAAAGTCACATTTCTTATTGCTGCTTCTTGTCAATGACTAGGCACACATGGGTTAAAAAATAAATTTATGAAGAACATAAGACTCTTCTGACGATCCTACTTAATTTTCTCAGCTTGCAGCAAAACTAGTATGCTTCATCTAAACCTTCCTTCACCCTGGTCAACCTCACATCCCCAGCTTTCTACAACTCCCTCCACATTTTCTGTCACAGAGACAGATTAAGCCCAAATTCATGTCAACATGTTGTTGGACCTAGACTAATAATAAGTATAAAATGGTACAAGAAGTAGGGTGGTCCAGAAAAACATGTTGTAAATGGAGATTGAGAGTCACTCACTCACATCCCAACAGGTGAAGAGAACATCATTATACTTTAATGAATGTGAAATGTATTGTTTTTAGCACAAAGAAGCAGCATTGTTGACACCTGCAAATGACTGAAAAAATAAAAAAGGAGGAAAGCCATCCCAATCAAGCAGCATACTTTGGCAGGTAAAAATAATGCAGGTATTTGAAAACTGGAGTTGGTTGGGTACTCTAAATTGTATTGATGTCCTGCACGAAGATAATGAGAGAGTAGAGGCTTGTAACACATGGCTAATGGCTACGTGGGAGAGCCAGAGAGCCTTTGTCCTAGAGGTCCCTATGACCTGCTGTGGAATGAGCAGCACAGTGAAGCAGTAATTGTTAAAGATATAGAGCTCCAAAAAATTTTGAACAATCTGTAAAGATGTTCGTTATACAAAGGGACTTGAAAAAGTTCATGGAGAAATGAAATTGAAATGCAAATTTATTTTTGTGAAAAAATTAAAATCCAAAAATAATTTGTCATAACATGTATTTTCCATTAACTTTTGGAAGGCCCTTACAACAAACATCAGGCCCCTGTCAGAAAAAAACTGATAGTAAATTTGGTTCAAAATATAGACTCTTGAGTTTCTCAGACTCGCTGATGTAGCAAAATGGCCCACTTTACCCTGGGATGAGGTAGCAGTTCACTGTGCTAGAACATACTGCAGGAGCTTCCCCAGCCCCTGAATCTTTAGGAGCCCTTCATCTCCTTTCCTGGCTGTCAGACTCGTGCCTAGTGTTAATCCCAGTGTGACCCAGGTGGTTATGTGCTGAGTCTGATAAGGGAATATAGAGAATACATGCAGTAAAAAATTGGAAGAATTAGCTAACCGTTATGAACAGAAGCCAGGGAAGTTCCCATGGGTTTGGATTTTAAGAGTACTTGACCAAAATTGTCAGAATATAAGGCTGAATAAGCAAGAGTTAATTTACTTGAAGAGACAGGGAATTTTCTTAGTAAATAGGTTTCAATACCCTTTCCAGAATACCATCAGTTGAAGCAAAATCGTTGCTGGGTGGCTCTTAGATGCCTAGGTAATGGATTGGGATGAAAAATTATAACCAATTCTTGGTGAAGTAAAAATGCCTTAAGTTACCCTGGCAGATGGTAGATAAAGGAACTAAGAGGACTAGAAAAGTGGCCATGATGGAATGGATGCACCAGGTAAGGCCCCAGAGAACACGTCACTCACCAGGTCTTTAGGGACTTGATGGTGAGAGTTATCAATATAATTGAAGAATTTGTTAATGGATCTAATCTGCATTTCAGGGAAGATGGTAGAAAGGAAGGTCAGAGAGTTACTGTTCTTAAGCTTCACAGAATTATGGAGCCCCAAACTATAGAGGCAAGAGGTGGTTCTCAACTGTGATAAGCCAAGAGGCATCCACTACTATAACTACAGGTAAGGTCAGAACAGGCGAGGGGACTTCACCCGCTAGAGGATCATGGAAGTGATATCGCAAGAGGCAAAATAAATGACAGACAAAATAAGGTACAATAAACATAAGTGGACCAAGCATAGAGAAGCAGGAGGTGAGAGTAGTTCAAACAGTAAAAGCAAATGTTCCCGCCCAGTTGCCATATCTGAGCCCATTTTCAGATCTGGTGCACCTTGACAGAACAGATATCCAGCTATCCAGGAAAAAATGATCTGGCAATACCAAGACGAGTATAACTCACAAAAGCTCTCCAAGGGGATTTGAATCTGACCACTCAGATATCCTAGCTAAAAAGTAATAACAAAACATTTTGATGACCACCAGACAAGGATTCTCAATTGATTTTGATTTTGGAAGGCCTGAAGTTTAATCAAAATCCCCTTTTTACAGTGGGAGTTTATGGAAAGCAAATAATGAATGGGATCTGGCTAAAGTTCAACTCAATAGGCCCTAGAACCTCAACCAGTGGTCATTTCTTCAGCCCCTGAGGGAATATTTGGATCTAGTATACTTGGCCAGATGTGTCCCTTGTGTATAGGATAAGAGATATCATGTCAGGAAAGGCCAAATGGAAACTTCTAAAGCAGCCCAGCCTCCACTTACCCACCTTCAAGCTAGAGAGTAAATAAAAACCAAGATCAAATCCCTGGGGTTCTGGCAGAGTTACTAGTACCATTAAAGATTAGCATCACAAGGATGGCATTTCATAATATGTTCCATTTAACTCATTAATATGGCCCCAGAAGAAATGCAATGGAAAAAGGGAAATGGCTGTAGACTATATTCGACTTAATAAAGTCTAAGTGCTGATAGTAGCTACAGATCTGGACATGATATCATTGCTACAGAAAATTGTTAAAGTCTCAGGTATATGATTTGTGGCTGTTGGTCAACATGTTTTTATCATTTTAATTAAGATAAGTGATAAACATAGCTTATAATCATATGTAGTAGAAAGGACTTCTCATGCATGCCTATGCTTCAGGGCTGGGCTAACTGCATTCTCTGTCATCATCTGATCTGAAGAGACCTGTACCACCTTGTATTTCACTCATTTGTTATATTGATGAGCTTCATGTTAATAGAACCAGATGAGCGGCCAGCGCCGCAGCTCACTAGGCTAATCCTCCGCCTGCGGCGCCGGCACACCGGGTTCTAGTCCCAGTCGGGGTGCCGGATTCTGTCCCGGTTGCCCCTCTTCCAGGCCAGCTCTCTGCTGTGGCCCAGGAGTGCAGTGGAGGGTGGCCCAAGTGCTTGGGCCCTGCACCCCATGAGAGACCAGGAGGAAGCACCTGGCTCCTGGCTTTGGATCAGCTCGATGCGCGGGCTGCAGCGTGCCGGCTACTGCGGCCATTGTGGGATGAACCAACGGCAAAAAGGGAGACCTTTCTCTCTGTCTCTCTCTCTCACTATCCACTCTGCCTGTCAAATAAATAAATAAATAAATGAATAGAACCAGTTGAGCAAAAGATGGCTAGGGTACTAGAAAGAAGCCACAGTAAGACACACATATTACACAGTAAGGAAGTGAAACCCTGGTGCATTTTGAAGAAATTTCACGCCAATGAAATCTTCAGGTGTAGTGGTCAGAGGTATGCCTGACCACACTGCATTCTCTACCACAAAAAATGAAGCATAGTTGCCTGTTGGCTCTATTTAATTTCTGGAAGCAGTAACAATCCACAGCAAGGAATCCTCTAGCCCATATACCATGTGAAACTAAAGTTGCCAGAATTGAGCAGGGTCTGGAGCAGGAAAGAATGGTGTAGTAGGTCCAAACGTTGGTACAATGATCCCCGCAGCAGGTGATCTGGCAGACTATCTGGTGTTGGAGATGCCTGTGACAGAGAAAGTTGCAATGTGTGCTTTATGTCAAAACTTGTAGGGAGGATAATATGCATGCCATTGGAATCCAGAGCAAATCCATACCCCCCATTGAGATGATAACATGCTCTTTAAAAAGCAAGCTTTGTATATATGATGAATGGGAATCCAAGTGAAACAGTATCCATAACTATGCATTATGAGTTGGCTTCTTTCAGATCTGCCAAGTCATAAAGTCATTAAGTATCTTAGTAGCAGTCTATCACTATCACAAGACGCAAGCAACTCGTCTTGGATAAAGCTCAGGCTAGACAAGAGTGGCCACTGTGGCTGACACAAAGAGTGCATATAGAAAACAAAACGATAGACTGCATTTCTCAGAGTAAATCTACCTATTATACCTCTGTTTATCTAATTGCCAGCAACACAGGGATTTACATACTGAGCTCCAAATATGGAGCTATTTTATAAGACCAACAGGTTGGTGATAAATTAAATACATGAGCTGCCTTCCATCCTGGGAGGACCAGTGATGTATCCTTAGAGAAATATATGCTTAACTGTGGAATGAGTTGTCTTTTCCTCTCTGCAAAGCCTCAGTCAACACTACTACTACTTAGAGGCCTATGGAACTCCTGATGCATGGACATGGAATTCCATACAGCATTGTATCTGGTCAGTGGACAGAACCAGGAGGTGTGAAGGTGGGGCCCATGTCCATAGGATCTACTGGTCAAATCTCATATCATACCCTCCGGAAGCAACCAGCTTTGCACAGTGTTGTAACCATCTTTGAAAGGTATAACTGAAAGAAGCACTCCAAACATATGAGATATTTTCCTTGGGGACAGAGTGTGCTTCTTAAACCAGAGCCCACCGATTGGTGCTGTATGGACAATAGGAAAATTACCAAGGTCCTTCCATTAAGGAATGGAAGTAAGGGTGACCTTACTTCTTGGTCTTTCCAAGAGCCACAGAGGATTTTGTGCTTCCTGTCCCCTCATTCTAAACTCTTCAGTGCTGGAGGCACCAAGGCTCCAAGGGGGAACACTCTTGTCAGGGGACACCACAGGGCCTAAGTTATAGCTGCTGCTAAAGCTTTGGGCTTTGTGCATCAGGGAATCAGTTGAGAAGATGAGTTCACAAGCTTTTCAGGGGTGATGAGCCCTGTCCACAGTAGGTAGAGCTGTTTACACAATGAGGACAGGGAATAAAATGTGTGGGAATCAGGTATTCTACTTGGGTGTGTCCTAATGCACCTTTGGCTCATGGTTACTATAAACAGGCACACACAAGGGGAAGTCAAAAAGTTCTTGAAAATGGAATCAAAGGATGTTAATCTTGCTGCAAAAAATTTCGAAATCCTTGCATAGTTCTTCATGATAATTTTTTCCATGAATTCTTTGAAGACCCCTCCTGCAACAATCCTAGTGATTGTTATAATAATAATCCACATGATACCATACATATATATAACTGCCTTTTTTCAAAAAATAAATATCTGTATCATTTCCATCAATTTTTGAGCTCAATTTTGATAGAGACATAATAAAGAGAATATTAAAACAGTACAACAGAATCATCACAAAGATAGGCACTAGCAATATTCCAGGCCTGGTAAATTAAAATAGAAACTTTGTGCAAACATAATAAGAGATGTTCTAGAATATGTATCTTAAATGTCCAAACACCACACACACACACCACATGAAATTTACTGTGCTTTTTTTCATTGTTGTCTTATGAGGTCTAATTGAGATTCAGGTGCAAGATGTCCTAGAATAGTCTATCTCAGAAGTAAGCAGCTAAGCAATCTCAGTTACTTTAAACACATTCAGATTTCAAGGACAGTTACTCCATTACTTGAACGAAAATCTGGTTAAAAAAAAAAAAAAACTGTCCAGAAAAGCAGCAAATCATGAGGGGATAACAGATATGGAAGGCACTTATGTCAAGGCTAATAACACAGTGGTAAAATATGGATTGTATACGGAATGATCTCAGCTAATATGAAAATAGAAGAAGCATTTACTTTGAAAATTTCTAGTGCATTTTTTTTTTCATCTATGTTTTTGCATTTGGTGAAAGAAATGTTCACCACCTGAAAAACTGTAGGAAATATTTCTCATGCTTTGGAATGCACATATACAAATTTCAATTTACCATACTGCTAGCTGCTTCATTTATTTATTTATTTATTTATTTGACAGGCAGAGTTAGACAGTGAGAGAGAGACAACAGAGAGAAAGGTCTTCCTTTTCCCATTGGTTCACCCCCCAAGTGGCCGCTACGGCCGGTGCGCTGCGCTGATCCGAAGCCAGGAGCCAGGTGCTCCTCCTGGTCTCCCATGGGGTGCAGGGCCCAAGCACTTGGGCCATCCTCCACTGCACTCCCGGGCCACAGCAGAGAGCTGGACTGGAAGAGAAGCAACCGGGACTAGAACCCACTGTGCTGGCGCCACAGGCAGAGGATTAGCCTAGTGAGCTGTAGCACTGGCCTACTTCATTTATTTCTATAAACACATTCACACATGAATTGAAAGTCTCGTGAGTTTTAAGTATTTTTAGATTTCAATGCAGAAATGAACACAAATTTTTCTTTGCCTTGAAAGTCAGCTTACAGAAATCTACACATACACTGCAAATTGTAGCATAAGAGAATTGGTAAGGATATTGATAGAATCAGGACCCTGGTTGAAAAAAGAGCAGATTTTAATGAAAGGCTTCACAGATTACATAAACATTGGGAGTGGGGAATATTACAGGATATTAGATGTTTGACTTGAAAATTTATGAATCGGCAGGCGCCGCGGCTCACTAGGCTAATCCGCCGCCTGCACCAGGTTCTAGTCCCGGTTGGGGCACCAGATTCTGTCCCGGTTGTCCCTCTACCAGGCCAGCTCTCTGCTGTGGCCCAGGAGTGCAGTGGAGGATGGCCCGAGTACTTGGGCCCTGCACCCGCCTGTGGGACCAGGAGGAAGCACCTGGCTCCTGGCTTCGGATTGGCGCAGTGCCTGCTGTAGCGGCCACTTGGGGGGTGAACCAACGGAAGGAAGACCTTTCTGTCTCTCTCTCTCACTAACTCTGCCTGTCAAAAAGAAAAGAAAAGAAAAGAAAAGAAAAGAAAAGAAAATTTATAAATCACTGCAAGTCACAGTGAAACAGATATTCAGTGTGTCTAGAGGACAAGCTACTGAAGTCAATTGAAAGGTAGAAAAAAAATATATTGGCAAGCCGGGTATTTAAATTTAGTAACAAAGGGAAAATGAAGGACACTTTACACTAGAAAATGATGTAATCAGTTTGGTTGTTCAGATGAGCATGTGCTGATATGTAGGATGTAATGGATTTATCGAAGATGGAAGACAGAGACATTTCAAGCTTCATGTTAGATAAAATGGAGATCTGGTGTACCATAACATGCAAACTAGTCTAAACCAAGATGTGACCCTTTTGAGTTGTCTCTTACAAGCTAGAGTGAAGTTATGTAGCCACTGGGCATGGCACAAATAAAGATATTTATCGCCTGACATCTTTCGCTCTGTTCATCGATGTTAACAATCCAATGCCCTCAAGCATTTATGTTTGTGAGCTATGTTTGTGAGCTCTAAATTTAGGACTGGCAGAAGAGTTGCAGAGGAGATAACACATGCATTTCGTTTGCTGTCTCTGGTAAAATAGATCTTCCAGCAGTAGCGTATTGGATGTTTTCTTTCATCATTAATAAACATTAATTTTCTTATAGTTTGAATAATGATTTTTGAATAATATAAGAATTACAAAGACCTATAGATGAAAGGTCATTTTTAATGATAAGTTTTACTAAATATTGCTAGTCCCAGTGGTATTTATTTATTAAAGGTTGTCAATATTTCATTATATACTGTGCATTTCATTCTTAAGTTCATTATTGATATTCCCTTGTCCTACACAGACTAGTTAGCATTTAACTTTTAAGTCACATTCTGTGGCAAATGATTATTAAAAGCAGCACAGAAAGATACATCACAATTTATGAGCCAATTTTGGGTTAGGCAGTGAAATCCAGCTATAAGAAATTTGTCTGCAATTTGAAGAAAGCAGTAGAAAGCCAGGTGCAAGTTTATTTTACGGTAACTATTTCGTGCTTCACAGTGAGAAATAGTTGAGAACTGTGGAGCTTATCATTAGAGGCACAAAATTCCATTCATCATGCATGCCGTTTTTAGAGATATTGATTTTGATGGAAAAAAATCACAGTGTATTTTGAAAGCAAAATCTTCCCCAAATAGCTCATTCTGTCAATTCAAGACAGAGATGGATTTCACAGTGAAATGAAACAAATGGTGTAATTCTTTGTGTGATATCCAAACTGACAAAACAATTACCCACTTATTTGCTTCTGTGAGACCCCTGTAATTGCAAGTGGGAAATAAGTTTTTGGTTTTTATTTTGTTTGGTTTTTCACTCTTCTACTGAGAAAGAGTATTTATATTTCCATTAATATTATCTTTAACAAATATTTACTTGGACAGTATTAATAGGAGAGAATTAAGTGTTTTAGAAACGAAAATAGTTGTATCTTTTCACTAAATAAAAATGGAAATGTCATTTCAACCCAAATTAAGTTGCTAATTACATGCATTATTTGTTTAAATTGCAAACCCATCAAAGTGAGAAAAACATGAAAAGTATAATATGGAACAAAGAATGAGATATCTGGGGGCTAAGAAACAATTTGACACAGTATAAGTAGAGTTGTGGCATAATTAAATCCTTTTAAAAGAAGGTTTAATCAGGTTAGCTTCTTAGAGTTAAAAGTAATTAATTATTCACTGGGGAATTAGTATATAACCAATTCTTATAATTTGTTTATAAACCTTGATTATCTAGTGATTCTTTCACTGTTAACTGAATAACTGATTAAGTCTCTATACTTGTGTGTATATAAGTAAATACATACATATATATATACACACACACACATATACATGGTCTAAAACAACAGAAATCTCCCATTTAAACACTGCAAAGGAGTTGTGGTTTTACAATTGAAGAAACTTGCAAATAATCCATTGAATATTGATACTTTCTCTCTCAGCAGCACTTAGCATGCTCTGTCATATGAACCTCATATCAACTTCTGATTTGAACCATACTATCCCAACTTTAAATAGAGAAAAACTGAGGTTTAGGGCACTAATTAACCTTCTCAAAGCCATGAAACTTTAAAACATTCTTCAAGTGTTACCATTAACATTCAGTTGGCATTCTACAGTTTAAAAACTCTAAATACTTGTCTATTATGCTACCTCACAGGCACAATAAAAATTACAGCAAAATAATTCAATAGAATAAGAAAAGTATAAAAGAGTTTATTGCAGTTTGAAATTTCTGCCACAAAGAATTATTTAGGCATTTTATCAAGAAGCACTGTTGGTATGATTTGTGAATAAGTGACAACATTTTACTTAAATTAGATTAATATTCAATCATTTGTTTAGTGACTTTTGGAACTACTTAACTAATTGAAAGTAATTAATTTTTATTAGTCATGGATTTATCTCTTATGCCTCTGACAGACTCATTTTTTATATTTATTTCTAATTTTAATCTTTTTATTTTAAACATTTTAACAGATTTATTAAAGAATAATTGATCAATAAAATCCTACATGTTTAATGTATACAACTTGATGAATTTGGATGTATGTATATATGTGATACCATCACCACAATCAAGGTATTACACATATCCATCACTTTCAAAGTATTATTGTGTTCTTTCATTGGCTTCTCAATTTATATTTTTTATATAATTATGTCTGAGTGTTAATAACAGTTAATATGATACCTATCCTACTAACAAACTTTTTAAGTGCACAGTAACATACCAGCATACTTCAAGGATGCCAGTTAAAGTTCTGCCTGCTCTACTTATCCAGCTCTCAGTAAATGTACCTGGGAAATTAGTGGACGAGTGCTCAATCCCCTGACACTCATATGGGAGACCCAGAGGAAGCTCCTGGCTCCTGGCTTCCACCTGGCCCAGCCCTGGCCATTGTGGTCATCTGGAGAGTGAACTCCTGGGTGAGGTTCTCTCTCTCTCTCTCTCTCCCTCTCTCTCTCTCTCTCTCTCTCTCTCTCTAACTCTTTCAAATAAATAATCTTTTAAAAAACATGAATGAATTGCCCCATGAACTTTTTGAAGTACCTTCACATTGATAACTAGAGATAATATGTTACACAGCTCATCTCCAGATCTTATTTTATCTTTTGCATAACTGAGCTATTACACCCATGGAGCAACAGCTCGGAATTTCATTCTTCCCCTCTGGTCCTTGGCAACCACCTTTCCATTCTCTGCTTCTATGAGTTTGACCATTTTAGATAGCTCCTTCAGGTGGAATCACGCAGACCTTGTCTTTCTTTGGTTTATATTTCACTTAGCATCATGTCCCTCAAGTTGATTCATATTATTGAAAATGTTCAGATTTCCCTCTTCCTTAAGAGTAAATAATACTTTTATGTGTATATACCACATGTTCTTTATTCATTCATTTGGAGATAGACATTAGAGTTGTTCCTGTATCTAGGTTATTGTGAATAAGGCTCTACTGAACACGTGAGTGAAAACATTTCTTCAATATCCTGATTTCATTTCTCTCAGATACATACATCCATACTGTTTCCCACAGTGACTTCACAAATTTACATCCTCAGAAATACCATAAGTGGATTCCATTTTCTTATTCTATTATGACGTCAATATTTTTATTTTTTATTTATGACTTCTTATTTTAACTCTTATAGTTACACAAATGCAAGTTGTAAAAACTCTATAACTGAGACAACATTTGCAACAGACATTCGATTATTATTGCATTTTTTGTGTCATCAGACTCAGGACTAGGAATGTGACATCATGGCAGATGCCTTCCCCAGAGCCAGCTCCTTCTAGATCCAACTCAAAGCTTATGCATTGCTCTATTAGTGCAGTAGGGTAGCACACCGAAGTGTGGCATCTATCACCACAAGTACTAAAAGGCCTCTTAGTTCATGGATGAGTGGAATAAGGTATAGAAACTTGTTTTGTATTTTAGAGTGAGTACCCTGACATGCCCCAGACTTCTAGACTGCTGAGGTTGGGACAGAAACAGATGTCTTCAAAATCAAAATTTTATAGAGGAGTTTCACATTCTGTGACACTCTTGTTTTAGTAATTACTTGGGTACTTCATATTTCCTTGCTTACCAGATGCAACAAATCTGGGAAGCAGAGAAAATACACAGAACTCATCATATTCCATAGTTTTACTCTTAGAAACAAAATTAAAACATGAGAATAAAAGAGGGAATGCTACAGTGTTGACTTTAACAGGAAGATATCAGCAATTGATTTGGTATCTTATCTTAATTGGCTTTCTAGACAAAGGAGGATGAATATTGTCCACTTCTCAGAAAAACAACTTTGGTGAAGTGGCTTAATTGAGATATTTTACTTTCTTGCTAGTCAGTGGAAATCAATAGATACTGCCTATTGCTAATTTGTGTCTTTCAACCCTATAGAAGATTGAAAAATATCAATGTTATGACTGTTGGGTGGATTATTACCCAGGCTACATTTTTATTACAATGTCAGGTGAGTTTTTTATGGACAACACCATTCCCTAAGAAATGTTCTCCAATTTCCCCCTCAAGCAATATATAGTACAAAATTGGTAGAATTTGGCGAGAATTTTAATTTAATGTATTAAATGAAATATTTGTATTTTTTGTGCATTGTTGGAAATCCTTAGTTTAAATTGATTTGCAGCCCAGACTCACCAGACTAACATTTATGGTAAAATTTTGACTCTAAAACTATGGAATGGGTGTTTAGCCTCATGGTTAAGGCACTGTTAAGTGTGAAGACACTTACGAGCACCTAGCTTTGAATCCCAGCTCTGAATCCTGACTCCAGCTTTCTGCTAATCCTGTTCCTGGGACACAGCGGTGATAGCTCCAGGGTAAGGGCTCCTGTACCCACATCGGGATCTGGATGATGTTCCTAGTTCCTGGTTTTGGCCTTCACCCAACCCCAGCAGTTGCAACCATTTGGGGGATGAACTACTGAGTATGAGCATTTTCTATCTTTCACTCTCTTTGCCCCACACATGAATAAAGTAAATTTAAAATGCAGTTATATTGCATTGAATATATGAGATCTAATAATAATTCTTTATTCATTCATGAATTTGCCTTTAAAGGCAATTTCAAAATGGTTCTCCAGAATGTTTTAAATACAACCCCATCATTTACATAAATTCATAGTCACTAGTGATCATTTTCAGACAATTCAATGTAGCTAATTTATTTTAGTTTTTCTCGTGTTTATTTTTATTTATTTTAAAGGAAGAGCAATAGTGACAGAAAGAGACAGAAAATTATATTCTTTTTTTAATTTTTATTTTATTTATTTGACAGACAGAAGGAGGGAGAGAGAGAAAGAGAGATCCACCATCTGCTATTTCACTCCTCAAATGGCTATAATGGCTTTTGCTGGGCCAGGCTGAAGCCAGGAGCCAGGAGCCAGGAGCTCCATCCAGGTTTCCCTCATAGACACAGGGACCCAAGCACTAGGGTCATCATCTGCTATTTTAACAGGCATTTTAGCAGGGAGCTGGATCAGAAGTTAAATGGCTGAGACTCAAGCCTGCACCCATATGAGATGTAGGCATTGCAGGTGGTGGCTTAACCTGTTACACCACAACACCAGCCCCCAGAGATACTCTGTCTGATTCACTACTCCAATACCTACAACAGCCAGGACTGGGCATGCTGAAGGCCGAAGCCCAGAAGTGACATCGTGATCTCCCATAGGCTGACAGGGATCCAAGTGCATGAACGGTCATCGCCACCCAGGGTGCACTTTAGCAGGAAGCTGGATTCTGAAGTGAAGGTGAGACTTGAACTCAGGCACCCTGACATGGGATGCAGGCATCTGAAGTGGCAGCTTAACCTGCTGTGCTCCCAAATGCATGTCTTTTTCAGTTTAAAAGTGCTAGGATCTCATCTTGTCACCTGTCTACATCTTTAAGAAAAAAAAAATCAAGATCACAAAACCATATTCAATTGTTGAAGAAGTCTGAATCTGATACTTAGCAATAGGTCAGAAAAAGAATTTGCTAGAAGATTCACACACACACACACACACAGTCGCAGACACACAATTATTTGCAATATACATAAAGTCCAAAAGTCAATGACATGGAGTATACTATAGTTTACATCGGTCAGACTAATTCTTTAAAGGATCATGAACTGGAGTTTAAAAATTTCAAATGGGTTCTGTGGGGAGCAACTGAGACTAGACTAAATTACTGGAACTAAGACTAATTCTATGCATCTGATCTCCCACAATATGGCGCTGAGAGACAGCAAACAACTTCTACACAGCTGCCTCACCAATTCAACTAACAAGCTGCAGGAGCTGATCCTGCTCCTGATTGGAGGAGAGCAGCGTGCTCGGCATGTGGGCAGCAGAGCATGGATTGGTGGAAGAGGACTATAAAGGAGGAGAGAGACAACATGCACCAGGGAACACCTGAGGAACCCCTGAGAGAGCCGGCCGGCGGTGTGCCGCCCCTCCACAGAAGCGGGGAAAGCGGCGGGGGTGCCGCCCCTCCACGGAGGTGGGGGGCTGGCAGCTAACCCGGGACGGCGTTGTTCCTCCGCGAGTGGGGGAGTGACATAATGGTGCCGTGACTCAGATATGAAACCTAGGAGGGAAAAAGTGGGAAAATATCGGAGAGAGAGAATAGGGAGAGCCTAGGGAAAAGCCGGACGGAAAAAGTGCCGGAAGAAGCTAGTGAAAGCCTAGGCATAGACTCGGATACGGACTACGGGGAGAAGCTAGGAGAAATCTAAGATTGAAAGCGAAAGTGAAAGTTAGAAAAAATAAACTTGGATATGGACTGCGGGGAGAAGCTAGCAGAAATCTAAGATTAAAAGCGAAAGTGAAAGCTAGAAAAAACTTGGACTCAGATACGGACTGTAGGGAGAAGCTAGGAGAAATGAGAAATATTGCTGGAAGAAAGCTAGGAAAAGTACCAGGGAAAGAAAAATATAAGCTAGGGAAAGTGAAGCCGCGGGGGTAGGCCGAAGCGGAGAGGTAAGCTAAGTTGGGATTCGTCAGATTAGCCCAGGGAGCAAAGACAAAGCCAAACCAGAAGCGGAGATGTAAGCTAGGTTGGGATTCGTCAGATTAGCCCGGGGAACTTAGACTGAAAACTAAACCGGTAGTGGAAACGTGAGCTAGGCCGTGATTCGTGGAAGCCGCCGAGCGCAGAGAGAGTGTGCAGGGCGTGAGTAGATAAGAGCGTGGGGCTAGCGCGGAGGCTGTGGGGTGAGTGCAAAAGGCGCATAGACCATGGAGCGCGGGCGGAGCCGCGAAGCCACGCAGATAAGAGAAGCGTGGGGTGAGTGCTGAAGTTGCGCAGAGCCGGGAAGCCACCATGGGGTGGGTGCCAGGAACCCGCTGGGATAAGAGAAATAAGAATGCCCGGAGATAGAAGTATAGAAGTAAAATAAGAGAAATAAGAATGCCCGGAGATACAAGTAAAATGAGAGGAATAAGAATGCTGAGAGATAGAGAGAAATAGAGAAAAATAAAAAAGGCCTCCCCACAACACAGCAATAAGAAGGCTCGGATTCGGTCTGCCTGATTAGTAAGGCGATAAGCACCTGTGGGCGGCTCTAGCAGAGTAGAGCAGAGTATGCGCCGCAGGGTACCGAAGACAGGCACGTATCAACACTAATAAAAGCCTCCCCATAACATGGCAATGAGAGAACCCGGATTTGGTTTGCCTGAGTGGTAGGGCTATAAGCATCTGCGGGCAACTCTAGCAGAGCAGAGCAGAGTGTGCGCCGCGGGGCACCGAAGACAGGCATGTATCAACGCCAAAGAATAAAAAGAAAGGGGGAACTGTGGGGAGCAACTGAGACTAGACTAAATTACTGGAACTAAGACTAATTCTATGCATCTGATCTCCCACAATATGGCGCTGAGAGACAGCAAACAACTTCTACACAGCTGCCTCACCAATTCAACTAACAAGCTGCAGGAGCTGATCCTGCTCCTGATTGGAGGAGAGCAGCGTGCTCGGCATGTGGGCAGCAGAGCATGGATTGGTGGAAGAGGACTATAAAGGAGGAGAGAGACAACATGCACCAGGAACATCTGAGGAACATCTGAGCAGCCCCTGAGAGAGCCGGCCGGTGGTGTGCCACCCCTCCGCGGAAGCGGGGAAAGCGGCGGGGGTGCCGCCCCTCCACGGAGGCAGGGGGCTGGCAGCTAACCCAGGACAGCATCATTCCTCCATGAGTGGGGGAACGGCAGCAAACCCGGGAAGGGCTGGGCAAAAAGAACAGCGCAGGGTCCGGTGTTGTTCCTCCACGAATGGGGGAGCGACAGGTTCTCAAAAATAAATGATACCATAATTTATAAAAATATATGAAATACCTCGGCCGGCGCCACGGCTCAATAGGCTAATCCTCCACCTAGCGGCGCCGGCACACGGTGTTCTAGTCCCGGTCGGGGCGCCAGATTCTGTCCCGGTTGCCCCTCTTCCAGGCCAGCTCTCTGCTGTGGCCCAGGAAAGCAGTGGAGGATGGCCCAAGTCCTTGGGCCCTGCACCCCATGGGAGACCAGGAGAAGTACCTGGCTCCTGCCATCAGATCAGCGCAGTGCGCTGGCCGCAGCGCGCCGGCCGTGGTGGCCATTGGAGGGTGAACCAACGGCAAAGGAAGACCTTTCTCTCTGTCTCTCTCTCTCACTATCCACTCTGCCTGTCAAAAATATATATATATATATTTATGAAATACCTCATACTTTTATAAATTATCACCTAATCAAATATAAAAACCTCAGATATTTTCTCAAGTAAATAAGTATACATAAGTTAGCTAGAAATAAGAGTTACTATAAGCATTTTTGTAAACTAAATGTTACAAAAAGCACACATTGACTATAAATGTAGAATATAATTCATAAGCAAAATCAGACCAAAAATTTCAAACAAACTTTGTAATAACCTACCATGGAAACTATGCAGGAATTGCCCAATCTGTTTTTTTCCTCCATTTCGACTTTTAGGTTATGATTTATCAGAATTCTATTTTGAGCTGATCAAAGCTATCTTTGAATTATATTTAAAATATACAGGCATATGACTTAAATGAGAAATTTTTTCCTTATACAATATTGTGTACAATTTATAGTAATTCTCAAGATCAACTTCCTCTTTATATTTTAACAAAATTCTTAAATAGACATACAAGATTAGCCTATATCATAGTTTATAAAAAGAGGATATGTAAAGAGAGAAACAACACTACAATAAAATATGTTTACGATGTTTTGACAAATATATGCCTTGAGCAGTATTAGTTTACCAAGTAAAATTCCAAAACAAGTCTTATCAGTTATTTTATGGGATAATGATTAGCTTTCAATGTAAAATTAAAATAGAAGATGGCGGAATAGTGAGGGCGCGCACCGATAGTCCGGGAAAATTTAGTTTAATAAAAGGGGAGTTACGGTAGCTGCAGAAAATAGAACCAAACAAAAATTGCAAGGGAAACCCTTCTGAATGGAGCAGGCGTGAATCGGAGGACCTACTGGGAGAACAAGGTCGCCCACCGCACGGAAGCCAAGTCACGGGACCCAGCCGCAGAAGCCCCAGGGTCTGCGCGACAGTGCTCCAAGGAGAGTGCATGCCACACAGAAAACAGCGGGGAGACTTGGGACGCTCAGGGCTCCGAGTCCACACATCGGCGCTGGAAGGGGAGGTGAGCTCAATAACCCGAGACATTGGTGGGGAAACGGGGGTCAGAATCTAGAGGGGGGCCGGAAAGTGCAGCAAACTCACTACCGGAAAGAAGGAAAAAAAAAAAGCTTCGGGGTTTCTCTTCCCCCTAACCTTGCAAAGGTTACAAGGCCACAAGACTTGAAGAATTCCCAAGAGACAAAGAGCAGGCCTCCTCTTTGGATTTACATATCAATGGGGGAGAGTTAAGGAACTGAGTCACTAGAATTCAGTAGCCTAGGCAACCCAGTGGGAGTCCAGAGGAGCCAAAGACTGGAAGCTAAATACCATCAATTCTGCACAGCCCTGCCCTGCAGTGTTACTTACCCCCTGAATAAATAGAATAAATAAATAAATAAAAAGAGAGAGATTTACCACGCATAACCTGAGGGTGTCACCTTTGCACACCCTTAACCAGGAAGAACCAGGCAGAGCTCTCAGGCCGCACCCATCTCAAGCCTCCAAGGCTCCTCCAACAGCAGGCAGTCCACTTAACACGGACACAGTATAAAAAAAAAAAAAAAGCGCACAGTGACAATTGAAGAATTAACTATGCCAAGTAACAAACACAGAAATAGAGGGAGCAAGATCAACGATGACACTATGATGCCTTCAAATAAGCAAAACACCCCAAGCCAAGAGTATGAAGATGATGAGATAGAAGAAATGCAAGATACGGATTTCAAAAAATTTATGATAAGAACATTTAGAAGTTTTCAAAAGCAAATCCTTGAACTACAGAAATCCTTAATGGACAAGATTGAAAATCTTTCTCGTGAAAATGAAATTTTAAGGAAGAGTCAAAATGAAACTCAGAAACTAGTAGAACAGGAAAGTGTAATAGTCAAGAGAAATCAAAATGAAATGAAGAGCTCAATAGATCAAATGACAAACACATTAGAAAGCCTTAAAAACAGAATGGGTGAAGCAGAAGAGAGAATATCGGACTTAGAAGATAGAGCACAGGAAAACATACAGTCAAACCAAAGAAAAGAAGAGGAAATTAGAAACCTAAAAAATATTGTTGGGAATCTACAGGATACTATTAAAAAAACCAACATTCGAGTTCTAGGAGTTCCTGAAGGCATGGAGAGAGAGAAAGGATTGGAAGGCCTTTTTAGTGAGATACTAGCAGAGAACTTTCCAGGTTTGGAGAAGGACAGAGATATCCTAGTACAGGAAGCTCATAGAACCCCCAATAAACATGACCAAAAGAGATCCTCACCACGACACGTGGTAATTAAACTTACCACAGTGAAACATAAAGAAAAGATCCTAAAATGTGCAAGAGAGAAACGTCAGATTACTCTCAGAGGATCTCCAATCAGACTCACAGCTGACTTCTCATCAGAAACCCTACAAGCTAGGAGGGAATGGCGAGACATAGCACAGGTGCTAAGAGAGAAAAATTGCCAGCCCAGAATATTATATCCTGCCAAGCTCTCATTTGTGAATGAAGGTGAAATAAAGACCTTTCATAGCAAACAGAAATTGAAAGACTTTGTGGCCACTCGTCCGGCCCTGCAAAAGATACTTAAAGATGTGCTACACTCAGAAACACAGAAACACGGCCATCAATATGAAAGAAGGGAAAGGAAGAACACCTACCAGTAAAAGAGCATGGGAAGCTCAAAGCATATACTAGAAAATATTTCCGGGAAAATGGCAGGGCAAAGTCACTACGTATCAATTGTCACATTGAACATTAATGGTCTGAATTCTTCAGTTAAAAGACACCGTTTGGCTGACTGGCTCACAGAACACAACCCAACTATTTGTTGCCTACAAGAAACACATCTCTCTAACAAAGAGGCATGCAGACTGAAAGTGAAAGGTTGGAAAAAGATATTCCATGCCAACAGAAACCAAAAAAAAGCAGGTGTAGCCATATTAATATCAGACAAAATAAAGTTTAATACAAAAACTGTTAAGAGAGACAAAGAGGGACACTATATAATGATTAAGGGTTCAATTCAACAGGAAGATGTAACTATTATAAATGTATATGCACCTAATTACAGGGCACCGGTCTATTTAAAAGATATGTTAAGGGACTTAAAGGGAGATTTAGATTCCAATACAATAGTACTGGGGGACTTCAATACTCCACTCTCAGAAATAGACAGATCATCCGGACAGAAGATCAACAAGGAAACAGCAGATTTAATTGACACTATTGCCCAAATGGATCTAACAGATATCTACAGAACTTTCAACCCTACATCTACAGACTTCACATTCTTCTCCGCAGCGCATGGAACCTTCTCTAGGATTGATCACATACTAGGCCATAAAGCAAGTCTCAGCAAATTTAAAAGAATTAGAATCATACCATGCAGCTTCTCAGACCACAGCGGGATGAAGCTGGAAATTAGCAACTCAGGAAACCCCAGAAAGTATGCAAACACATGGAGACTGAACAACATGCTCCTGAATGAACACTGGGTCATTCAAGAAATCAAAAGAGAAATCAAAAACTTTCTGGAAGTAAATGAAGACAACAATACAACATATCAAAACTTATGGGATACAGCAAAAGCAGTATTGAGAGGCAAATTTATAGCAATAGGTGCCTATATCAAGAAATTGGAAAGGTACCAAATAAATGAGCTTTCAGCGCACCTCAAGGACCTAGAAAAACTGCAGCAAACCAAACCCAAATCTAGTAGGAGAAGAGAAATAATTAAAACCAGAGAAGAAATTAACAGGATTGAATCCAAAAAAACATTACAAAAAATCAGCCAAGCGAGAAGCTGGTTTTTTGAAAAAATAAACAAAATTGACACCCCATTGGCCCAACTAACTAAAAAAAGAAGAGAAAAGACCCAAATCAATAAAATCAGAGATGAAAAAGGAAACGTAACAACAGACACCACAGAAATAAAAAGAATCATCAGAAATTACTACAAGGACCTGTATGCCAGCAAACAGGAAAACCTATCAGAAATGGATAGATTCCTGGACACATGCAATCTACCAAAATTGAACCATGAAGACATCGAAAACCTAAATAGACCCATAACTGAAACAGAAATTGAAACAGTAATAAAGGCCCTCCCAACAAAGAAAAGCCCAGGACCAGATGGATTCACTGCTGAATTCTACCAGACATTTAAAGAAGAACTAATCCCATTTCTTCTCAAACTATTCAGAACAATCGAAGAAGAGGGAATCCTCCCAAATTCTTTCTATGAAGCCAGCATCACCTTAATCCCTAAGCCAGAGAAAGATGCAGCACTGAAAGAAAATTACAGACCAATATCCCTGATGAACATAGACGCAAAAATCCTCAATAAAATTCTGGCCAATAGAATACAACAACACATCAGGAAAATCATCCACCCAGACCAAGTGGGATTCATCCCTGGTATGCAGGGATGGTTCAACATTCGCAAATCAATCAATGTGATTCACCACATTAACAGACTGCAGAAGAAAAACCATATGATTATCTCAATTGATGCAGAGAAAGCATTTGATAAAATTCAACACCCTTTCATGATGAAAACTCTAAGCAAATTGGGTATAGAAGGAACATTCCTCAATATAATCAAAGCAATTTATAAAAAACCCACAGCCAGCATCCTATTGAATGGGGAAAAGTTGGAAGCATTTCCACTGAAATCTGGCACCAGGCAGGGATGCCCACTCTCACCACTGCTATTTAACATAGTTCTGGAAGTTTTAGCCAGAGCCATCAGACAAGAAAAAGAAATCAAAGGAATACAAATCAAGAAGGAAGAAGTCAAACTATCCCTCTTTGCAGACGATATGATTCTGTACTTAGAGGATCCAAAGAACTCTACTAAGAGACTATTGGAACTCATAGAGGAGTTTGGCAAAGTGGCAGGATATAAAATCAATGCACAAAAATCAACAGCCTTTGTATACACAAGTAATGCCATGACTGAGAAAGAACTGCTAAGATCAATCCCATTCACAATAGCTACAAAAACAATCAAATACCTTGGAATAAACTTTACCAAGGACGTTCAAGATCTCTACGATGAAAATTACAAAACCTTAAAGAAAGAAATAGAAGAGGATACAAAGAAATGGAAAAATCTTCCATGCTCATGGATTGGAAGAATCAACATCATCAAAATGTCCATTCTCCCAAAAGCAATTTATAGATTCAATGCAATCCCAATCAAGATACCAAAGACATTCTTCGCAGATCTAGAAAAAATGATGCTGAAATTCATATGGAGGCACAAGAGACCTCGAATAGCTAAAGCAATCTTGTACAACAAAAACAAAGCTGGAGGCATCACAATACCAGATTTCAGGACATACTTCAGGGCAGTTGTAATCAAAACAGCATGGTACTGGTACAGAAACAGATGGATAGACCAATGGAACAGAATTGAAACACCAGAAATCAATCCAAACATCTACAGCCAACTTATATTTGATCAAGGATCTAAAACTAATTCCTGGAGCAAGGACAGTCTATTCAATAAATGGTGCTGGGAAAACTGGATTTCCACGTGCAGAAGCATGAAGCAAGACCCCTACCTTACACCTTACACAAAAATCCACTCAACGTGGATTAAAGACCTAAATCTACGTCCTGACACCATTAAGTTATTAGAGAACATTGGAGAAACCCTTCAAGATATTGGCACAGGCAAAGAATTTCTGGAAAAGACCCTGGAGGCACAGACAGTCAAAGCCAAAATCAACTATTGGGATTGCATCAAATTGAGAAGTTTCTGTACTGCAAAAGAAACAGTCAGGAGAGTGAAGAGACAACCAACAGAATGGGAAAAAATATTTGCAAACTATGCAACAGATAAAGGGTTAATAACCAGAATCTACAAAGAGATCAAGAAACTCCACAAAAACAAAACCAACAACCCACTTAAGAGATGGGCCAAGGACTTCAATAGACATTTTTCAAAAGAGGAAATCCAAATGGCCAACAGGCACATGAAAAAATGTTCAAGGTCACTAGCAATCAGGGAAATGCAAATCAAAAGCACAATGAGGTTTCACCTCACCCCGGTTAGAATGGCTCACATACAGAAATCTACCAACAACAGATGCTGGCGAGGATGTGGGGAAAAAGGGACACTAACCCACTGTTGGTGGGAATGCAAACTGGTCAAGCCACTATGGAAATCAGTCTGGAGATTCCTCAGAAACCTGAAGATAACCCTACCGTTCGACCCAGCCATCCCACTCCTTGGAATTTACCCAAAGGAGTTTAAATTGATAAAGAAAAAAGCGGTCTGCACCCTAATGTTTATTGCAGCACAATTCACAATAGCCAAGACCTGGAACCAACCTAAATGCCCATCAATGGTAGACTGGATAAAGAAATTATGGGATATGTATTCTTTAGAATACTATACCGCAGTAAGAAACAACGAAATCCAGTCATTTGCAACAAAATGGAGGAATCTGGAACACATCATGCTGAGTGAAGTAAGCCAGTCCCAAAGGGACAAATACCATATGTTCTCCCTGATCGGTGACAACTGACTGAACACCAAAAAGGAAACCTCCTGAAGTGAAATGGACACTATGAGAAATGGTGACTTGATCAGCATAGCCCTGACTGCTAATGGACAACTTAATACATTATCCCTCATAGTATTTTTTTTTTGTCTGTTCTACTTAATATGACTGGTTTAATTCTGTAATTATCACACAGTTATTCTTAAGTGTTGAAAATTAACTGAAATGTGATCCCTGTTAAACATAAAAGTGGGAATAAGAGAGGGAAGAGATGTATAATTTGGGGCATGCTCGGGCTGACTTGCCCCAATTGGTAGAGTTGGAAACATACTAGGGGATTCCAATTCAATCCCATCAAGGTGGCATGTGCCAATGCCATCTCACTATTCCAAGTGATCAATTTCAGTTCACAATTGATCATAATGAAAGGACTAAGAGTCAAAGGGAGCACATAAACAAGTCTAGTACCTGCTAACACTAACCGATAGAATAAATAAAGGGGAGAGTGATCCAACATGGGAAGTGAGATACTCAGCAGACTCATAGAATGGCGGATGTCCTAAATAGCACTCTGGCCTCAGAATCAGCCCTAAAGGCACTCGGATCTGGCTGAAAAGCCCATGAGAGTATTTCAGGCATGGAAAGCCAAGACACTCTGGCAAAAAGATCTCTGTGAGTGAGATCCCAGTGGAAAGAACAGGTCTTCAAAGAGGGAGGTGCCTTTCTCTGAAGGGAGGAGAGAACCTCCACTTTGACTATGACCGTGTCTAAACAAGATAAGAGTCGGAGAACTCAAGGGGCTTCCATAGCCTTGGAAACTCATGACTGGTGCATAGGGAGATTACTGATGCCATAAACAGGAGTGTCAATTTGTAAAGTCAACAACAGGAGTCACTGTGCACTTACTCCTCATGTAGGATCTCTGTCCTTAATGTGCTGTACACTGAGGCTTAATGCTATAACGAGTACTCAAACAGTATATTTCACTTTGTGTTTCTATGGGGGTGCAAACTGTTGAAATCTTTACTTAATGTACACTAAACTGATCTTCTGTAAAAAAAAAAAAAAAAAAAAAAAAGAAATTATCAATTCCCAACTTGACTCTCACTGGGATTAAACATGACAATAGGTCTGATCTGATTTCATCATCATTTAAAAAAAAAATCATCTATTATTTTTCACTTTATGTTTCTGTGTGGGAACAAACTGTTGAAATCCTTACTTAAGGTATACTAAGCTGATCTTCTGTATACTAAGATAATCGAAAATGAATCTTGATGTGAATGGAAGGGGAGAGGGAGTGGGAAAGGGGAGGGTGGTGGGTGGGAGGGACGGTATGGGGGGGAAAGCCATTGTAAGCCATGAGACGTACTTTGGAAATTTATATTCATTAAATAAAAGATAAAAAAAAAAGAAAAAGAAAAAAAAAAAAAAAAGGTAAAGTAGGGGCCAGCATTGCAGCACAGAGGTTAAATCACTGCCTACAATACTAGCATCCCATATGATCACAGATTTGAGGCCCGGTTGCTCCACTGCTAATTCAGATCCCTGCAAATGTGCCTGGGAAGGCAGCAGAATGTCCAAGTGCTTGGGTCCCTGCAGCCCTAGTGGGGGACTTTGATGGAACTCCGGGCTCCTGGATTTTGCCTGGCCCACTCATGGCTATTGTGGCAATTTGGGGAGTGGGCCAGTGGATGGAAGATCTCTTTCTGTCTCTCCCTTTCTGTCTCTGTAGCTCTTTCAAATAAATAATTTTTTAAAAGATTTATTTATTATTTAAAAGGCAGGGTTGCACAGAGAGAGAGGGAGAGGCAGAGAGAGAGGTCTTCCATCTGTTGGTTCACTCCCCAGGTAGCCATGACGGCCAGAGCTGGGCCGATCTGAAGCCAGGAGCCAGGAGCTTCTTCTGGGTCTCCCGTGTGGGTGAAGGGGCCCAGGGACTTGGGCCTGCTTTCCCATGCCACAGCAGAGAGCTGGATTGGAGGAGGAGCGACCGGGACTTGAATCGGTGCCCATGTAGGATGCTGGCACTACAGGCGCCAGGCCCCAAATAATTTTTAAAAAACAGTCTTAAAGGCAAATTCAAACAGGTGATTTCTAACACACTAGTCCCCTTTATAGTTGGAAGTGTTTCAAGATATCCAGTGGATGCCTGAAACCACCAATAGTACCGAGCGCATCACATTTAGGCTTTCCTTATAGATACATGTGATACAGTTTATAAATTAAGCACAGTAAGACAATAAAAAATTATAACACACAATAAAAAAAAATGTAAAATTAAAATAAATAAATTTTCCTGAGAAAACTATACAATTTAAAAAATAATTATAAATAAGGTATTAAATATATAACTGAATCTGGGACACATTATATTCTACTCAAAAAGTAATTAATTTTAAAATAATGAATTTAAAGCTATTTTAAATCTGATGAGAGCAGGAGCTAGGTCTGTTTAGTTCGTTTCTTTTTATTTTCTTTTTTTTTTTTATTTGAAAGTCAGAGTTACACAGAGAGAGGAGAGGCAGCGAGAGATAGAGGTCTTACATTCACTGATTCATTCCCCAGTTGGCCACAATGGCCAGAGCTGCGCCAGACCGAAGCCAGGAGCCAAGAGCTTCTTCTGGGTCTTCCACGTGGGTGCAAAAGCCCAAGGACTTGGGCCATCTTCTGCTTTACCAGGCCATAGCAGAGAACTGGATAGAAAGTGTAGCAGCCAGAACTTGAACCAGCGCCCATATAGGATGCTGGCACTGCAGGTGGTGGCTTTACCTGCTACGCCACAGTGCTGGGCCCCATCTCATTTCTATTTACCTAGTGATTGCTCAGGACAAAACATCTCATGGATAACACTATCTCATGACTTTCACCCTCTGAAAAATTTGGAAATTGGTACCAAATAGTCATAACCCCTAGATCATTGTTATCAAGACATAAACATCAGCCCATGTATAAAACAATGTAAAAGCCAGTATACATGGACTTCTCAGTCAGGTGACAAGAACCAAATCAGGCATCTAGGCAAACACATTTTTGCCTTAAAAAGGTAGGAACATTCTTACTTGCCTTTCCTTTTTCCTTTTTTCTTTCAAATGACTCTTAGAACTCCCTATTTAACATAATCCTATGGCTTCATAATTTGAGATACAGGACTTAATAATAAGTACATTGTTATACTGGCAAGACCTTTTCAGAAAGAAGCTTAGACTGTCCCACAAAATCTTCAAAATCAAAAGTTATTTCTCCTTTCAGCGGCACTGCTCAGCTTTTGCTATGTAAGGACAAATGGAAATTGTATATGGAAGTATTTTGGTGCTGCACAGCTGCACTCAGACAAGGTTAGCAGAATGTTTTTATTGATGAAGATAATGTGGGTCAACACTTCTAGAACATTTAGGAAGACTTTTTTGTAAAATCATGAATGTACTTTTAAAAGGAGGATTGGTCACAGAAGAGTTAACCTGTCACTAAAGGATTTTTGTTTTGATTGAGATAACAGGAAGGGTAGGAGAGAAACCAAACAGAGAAGCACAATAGCTATCCAACTGTCACACATCTGAGGCACCCAACACCAACAGAGACAAGAAGTCAATTTCCAGATGGAGCCACATGGGCAGGAAGATTGATGCTATAACCTAGATATACAAGATGAACCCAGCACTCTGTGTGGCTGTCTAGATGACTTCATAGAAAATATATTTCTGAGAGTTCTCTTAGAAAGATTTAGGAGTGACAGCAATAGATTGTGGAGAAGAATTCCTGGAGTGTATTAGTTTTCCTTACTACAACTGAAATATCTCAGAAAATCTACATATGAAGGAAGATTTATTGTAGTTCACTGTTTTGGAGGTTCACAATCCAAGATCATTTGTCCCCTAATCTGGCATTTGAGAGCAGTGGATTTTGGAATTTCCATGGAGGGATGATCACATGGGGAGCCAAAAACAGAGACTGGGAAAGGCTCAGGCTTGTATAAACCATCCTGTCTTAGGACTAACTTCTCTAGCACACCACCCGTGATCTAAGGATCTTCCACTAGGCTCACATCCTAAATACCAAAATTGGATTAAGTCTCTACCCTATCCCAACAGCACCACTCTAGCTGAGCCTTTAACATTTAGGCCTTTGAAAGATACCAAAACCACTAGTCGTTAAATTATAGTAGAGAATATATTACAATGGGAATAAAAAAGAGACTTCTCATATGTTAAACACACAGGAGGGACATTGTAATAATATGAAATTACTTTAAGAAGTTCTATGATATATTAAAGATAATATTTTCAGGAAATATTATCTGATCAGTCAGTGCTGGAGAAATCATGAACAATTTATGTACCAAACTTTTACATTTTTATATTGTTTTGAAACTTTGCTTCTCTGGGCTAGGGGCCACCATACCTAGCAATGAGAGTTCTCCATACTCTGTGGTCATTCAAAGTTTCTTTCCCCACTTAACCCCTACTTATTCTGAGGTTTCCCTAAAATCTGCTACTCTCCTTTGATGTGACCTCTTTAGGTCAATTGGGAGAAAGAAAAACCAACAGAATAACTGTTTTGATATTGAATATGGACAGTAAGTATCATTTTGAAATAAAGAACAAATCCATCTTAAAAAACGATTATTTCTTTCCCCATACAGATATTTATTTTGATTCATCATATGTATTTTCTGTTTCAATAACAATTTTTTTCTTTTGCTAGAGAAGGCACACTCCTGAAAACTTAGAATATACATGTTGAAACATGTCTCAACACTAAGGGAGCTGTTAAATGCCGGCAAAGCAGAGCTTTGTGCTTGGGTGAGACAGGAAAACACCGTTGCCACTGAAGACCCTCCAGAGCAAGATTTACACCAGGCCACCTTGCCAAAAGGTGTACTTGCTCGTTTAAGTTATTTTGATGCATAGAGTTTTCCTAACCAGAAAGCTATTTGGGGATTCCTGTACCATTTTTACCTTTGACATTAATAGGTTGAGGTACATTTGATACAAACCAAGTGATATATCATATGGTTTTAAAGTAGATTTGTGGTTCAAAGTAGCAGGGGATCAAGTTACATAGTACAGTCTTATTCAGGAGAGAAAGAAACAATAAAAAAAAAATCACAGCTTTTTTTTTTTCCTGCCAGTGTTATTTCTAGGAAAGTTGTGAAGTAGCCTTCTTTTTATCAACTGTTAACAGTGACTTGTATATTAAAAGGAACACACTTGTTTTCATCTTCTATTTTTAACATCTTTGTGTCAGCCATTATCTAATTTTAACCTTGTCATGCACAGCATCTTCAAAGATAGCTATTTTAAATGGTTAGAATTAGCAATAATATTGGGTGATATTTTCACTTCTATGTCTTATTAAAAAATAACAAGCAATCTAAATTGCTATTTTGATAAATTCATTAGCTTAAAAATGGGGAAACATTTACATAATTACATAAGTAATTACTTTGTCCCCAAAAGAAAATATCATACGTTTTCTCTGAAATGTGATAGTTAATATAGAACACAAAAAAATGTATGGGAATAAAACAGACATCTTGTGATTTGATACTATTTTTAGCCCCTCTTTATAGTCCAGTGGAACTGCAGTCTTTTTACTTATTGAATATTATGGTTAGTGGCACATAAATCCTGTGATTATAGACTGGACTGAAATTATGTTTTTGCAAAAATTAAAGAAAAAAGGAAGCAAGGAGGGAGGTTGAGGGAGAGAAAGTGGGAGGATGAAAGTATGGTTAGATTCTTAGAATTGTACCTATGAGGGGCTGGTGCTATGGCGCAGCAGGTTAAAGCCCTTGCCTGAAGCACTGGCATCCCATATGGGTGCCGGTTCTAGTCCCGGCTGCTCCTCTTCTGATCCAGCTCTATGCTATGGCCTGGGAAAGCAGTACAAGATGGCCCAAGATGTTGGGCCCCTGCACCCACGTGGGAGACCCGGAGGAAGCTCTTAGCTCCTGGTTTTGGATCAGCTCAGCTCCAGCTGTTGCGGCCATCTGGGGAGTGAACCAGCAGATGGAAGACCTCTCTCTGTCTCTACCTCTCTCTTTAACTCTGTCTTTCAAATAAATAAAATAAATATTTAAAAAAAATTGTACCTATTAAATACATGAAATTTGTTCTCTTTATATAAATAAATTTTTTAAAAAGAATAAAGAAAAATGGGGAAGATATATGTCTTAATTAGATTGTGAGGATAAAATGAGATGATGCATTAAAGCAAAACATAGAGGTTGCGAATTTTCTCCCTGTTCTACCTCTAAGTATACAGTATGACATGGCATTAGTATGTAGTTCATAAACTGAAGACTGAAGGAGATAGGCAATTTATAATGTTAATTTCACAAATATTTATTGTTAACTTATAATTTTCCCTTTATGTGTAATACTGAAATAAATTCTCTAGCCAATAAAAACTAAAGTAAATTATCATAATAGAAATATGAAGGGGAAAAAAGCTAAATAGGTGAAAATATTTTTTGAATTACTGGAATTAAGTTGGTATTAATTTGAACTAGATTGTTACAAGTTAAGATGGCAACTTCAGGGGCAGGCATTTGGTGTAGCAGATAAAATGCTACTTGGGAAACCAATATGCCACATCAGAGTGCCTAAGTTTCAGTCCCAACTCCACTCCCACTTCCAGCTTCCTGATTATGCACAGCCTGGGAGGAAGGAGATGATGGCTCAAGTGGATGAGATCCTGTCATCCACACAGAAGACATGCATGGAGTTCCTGGGTCCAAGCTCCCACATGGCAGGATTTGGGGAGTAAACCAGTAGATTGGTGATCTCCAGTTGTTTCTTTCTTTGTTATGTCTCTGTGTCTCCATCTTTCAAATAAATAAAATACACAATATCTTATGATAATACTAATAATAACTTTAGAAAGCTTTGATTTAATAAATATAAACTTCATAGGTACAGCTTTAGTTCTTCCCTCTCCCCCCCCATACCTACCCTCCCACCCCCAGTCCCACCCCACCTCCTACTCTCTCTCCCACCCATTCTTCATTAAGATTAATTTTTAATTATCTTTATATACAGAAGATCAACTCTATACTAAGTTGTGGGGAGCAACCCGGACTGGACTGAGTTACTGGAATTAAGACTTATTCTATGCATCTGCTTTCCCACAATATGGCGCTGAGAAGGGAAACAGCTTCTACACAGCTGCCTCCAGTTCAACCAATAAACTGTAGGACCTGCTCCTGATTGGAGGAGAGCAGCGTACTCGGCGTGTGGGTAGCAGAGTTGGGATTGGCGGAAGAGGACTATAAAGGAGGAGAGAGACAACATGCACCAGGAACATCTAAGGGGAACATCTGAAGGAACACCTGTGCAGCCCCCGAGAGAGCCGGCCGGCGGTGTGCTGCTCCCCCGTGGAAGTGGGGAATGTGGCAAGGGGAACCGCCCTTCCACGGAGGTGGAAGGGATGGTAGCCAACCCGGGAAGAACCAGCAGCAAACCCGGGGAGGGCCGAGCAGACGAAAGAACAGCGCAGGGTCCTGTGTCGTTCCTCCACGAAGACGGGGAGCGACATAATGGTGCCGTGACTCGGATATGAAGCCTAGGCAGGGCTTAGTGTCGTTCCTCCATGAAGAGGGGGAGCGACACTAAGTAAAACTTTCAACAGTTTGCAGACACACAAAGTATGAAGTACTATATGAAGACAAGCTTTACCATTAATTCTCATAGTACAACTCAATAAGAACAGAGGTCCTACATGGGGAGTAAGTGCACAGTGACTCCTGTTGTTTATTTAACAATTGACACCCTTATTTATGGCATCAGTGATCACCTGAGGCTCTTGTCATAAGCTGCCAAGGCTATGGAAGCCTTTTGAGTCCACAAACTCTGTCATTATTTAGACAGGGCCATAAGCAATTGGAAGTTCTCTCCTCCCTTCAGAGGAAGATACCTCCTTCTTTGAAGGCCCCTTCTTTCCTCTGAGATCTCACTCGTAGAGATCCTTCATGTAGGCCATTTTTTGCCACAGTGTCTTGGCTTTCCACGTCTGAAATGCTCTCATGGGCTTTTTAGCCAGATCCAAACACCTTAAAGGCTGATTCTAAGGCCAGAGTGCCATTTAGGGTTTTGTCATTCTAAGAGTCTGATGTGTGGTATGCTTCCAATGTTGGATCATGCTCTCCTTTTAAATTCTATCTATTATTAATAGCAGACACTTGGTTTTATTTATATGATCCCTTTGACACTTATTCCTATCATTATGATCAGGTATGCACTTAAAATGATCATTTTAACTAGTAAGATGGCATTAGTACCTGCCAACTTAATGGGATTTGGAGTCCCATGGCAAGTTTTTAGCTTTACCCTTAGGTGTAAGTCCGTGGGAACATATGCCAAACTGTACATATCCTCCCTCTCTTATTCCCACTCTTATTTTTTACAGGGATCAATTTTTCAATTGGATTTAAACACCTAAGAATAAATTTGTGGATTGGCTTATTTCACGCAGGACAATGTGTTCCAGATCCCTCTATTTTGTTGCAAATGACTGGATTTCATTTTTTTTACCACTGTGTAGTATTCCATAGAGTACATATCCCATAATTTCTTTACCCAGTCTTCTGTTGATGGGCACTTAGGTTGATTGCATGTCTTAGCTATTGTGAGTTGAGCTGCAATAAACATAGGGGTGCAGGTAACTCTTTTATTTGTCGATTTAATTCCCCTTGGGTAAATAGGAGTTGGATGGCTGAGTCATATGGTAGGACTATATTCAGATTTCTGAGGTATCTCCAAACTGTCTTCCATAGTGGCTTTACCAGTTTGCGTTCCCACCAATAATAGATTAGGGTTCCTTTTTCCCCACATCCTTGCTAGCATTTATTGTTTGTTGATTTCTGTATGAAAACCATTTGAATTTGGGTGAAGTGAAACCTCATTGTGGTTTTGATTTGCCTTTCCCTGATGGCTAGTGATCCTGAACATTTTTTTTCACATGTCTGTTGGCCATTTGGATTTCCTCTTTTGAAAAATGTCTGTTTAAATCCTTGGCCCATCTCTTAAGTGGGTTCTTTGTGTTGTTATTGTGGAGTTCCTTGATCTCTTTGTAGATTCTGCTTATTAATCCTTTATTGGTTGCATAGTTTGCAAATAATTTCTCCCATTCTGTCAGTTGCTTCTTCACTTTTCTGTTTCTTTTGTTGTACAGAAACTTCTCAATTTGATGTAATCCCAGTTGTTAATTTCAGCTCTGGCTGCCTGTGTCTCTGGGGTCTTTTCCAAAAAGATTTAGCCTGTGCCAATATCTTGCAGGGTTTCTCCAATGTTCTCTAATAATTTGATGGTATTGGGTCCCAGATTTAGATCTTTAATCTGTCGCTCCCCCTCTTAGTGGAGGAACGACACAGGACCCTGCGCTGTTCTTTTGTCTGCTCGGCCCTCCCCGGGTTTGCTGCTGGTTCTTCCCGGGTTGGCTACTATCCCTTCCACCTCCGTGGAAGGGCAGTTCCCCCTGGCCACATTCCCCACTTCCGCAGGGGAGCGGCACACCGCCGGCCGGCTTTCTCGGGGGCTGCACAGGTGTTCCCTTAGATGTTCCCCTTAGATGTTCCTGGTGCATGCCGTCTCTCTCCTCCTTTATAGTCCTCCTCCGCCAATCCCAACTCGGCTGCCCACACGCCGAGTACGCTGCTCTCCAATCAGGAGCAAGTCCTACAGTTTATTGGTTGAACTGGAGGCAGCTGTGCGGAAGCTGTTTACTTCTCTCCCAGCGCCATATTGTGGGAGAGCAGATGCATAGAATAAGTCTTAATTCCAGTAACTCAGTCCAGTCCGGGCTGCTCCCCACATAATCCATGTTGAGTGGATTTTTGTGTAAGGTGTAAGGTGTAAGGTAGGGGTCTTGCTTCATACTTCTGCTTGTGGAAATCCAGTTTTCCCAGCACAATTTGTTGAATAGACTCCCTTGCTCCAGGAATTGGCTTTAGCTCTTTGGTCAAAATAAGTTGGTTGTAGATGTTTGGGTTGATTTCTGGTGTTTCTATTCTAGTCCATTGGTCTATCTGTTTTTGTACCTGTACCAGGCTTTTTTGATTATAACTGCCCTGTAGTATGTCTTGAAATCTGGTATTGTGATATCTCTGGCTTTGTTTTTGTTTTATAAGAGTGCTGTAGCTATTCGAAGTCTCCTGTGCCTCCATATGAATTTCAGCATCATTTTTTTTAGATCTGAGAAGAATGTCTTTGGTATTTTGATTAGTATCACATTAAATCTATAAATTGATTTTTGTAGAATGGACATTTTGATGATATTGCTTCTTTCAATCCATGAACATGGAAAATTTTTCTATTTTTTTGTATCTTCTTCTATTTCTTTAATGTTTTGTAATTCTCATCATAGAGATCTTTGAGATCCTTGGTTAAGTTTATTCCAAGGTATTTGATTTTTTTTGTAGCTACTGTGAATGGGACTAATCTTAGGAATTCTTTCTCAGCTGTGGCATCATCTGTGTATACAAAGGCTGTCAACTTTTGTGTATTGATTTGATATCCTGCTACTTTACCAAATTTGTCTATGAGTTCCAATAGTCTCTTAGTGGAGTTCTTTGTATCCTCTATATAAAGAACCATGTAGTCTGCAAATAGAGATAGTTTGACTTCTTCTTTACCAATTTGTATCCCTTTGATTTCTTTTTCTTGCCTAATGGCTCTGGCTAAAAATTCCAGAACTATATTGAATAGCAACAGTGAGAGTGGGCATCCCTGACTGGTACCAGATCTCAGTGGAAATGCTTCCAACTTTTTCCCATTCAATATGATGCTGGCCATGGGTTTGTCATAAATTGCCTTGATTGTGTTGAAGAATGTTCCTTCTATACCCAATTTGCTTAGGGTTTTCATCATGAAAGGGTGTTGTATTTTATCAAATACTTTCTCTGCATCTATTGAGATAATCATATGGTTTTTGTTCAGCAGTTTGTTAATGTGGTGTATCACATTGGTTGATTTGCAAAAAAAAAAAAAAAAAACAAAAAAAAAAAAAACAAAAAAAAAAAAACAGAGATAAATCCTACGTGGTCTGGGTGGATGATCTTTCTGACATGTTGTTGAATTCTATATGATAGAAATTAGTTGATGATTTTTGCGTCTATGTTCATCAGGGAAATTGGTCTGTAATTCTCTTTCTCTGCTGCTTCTTTTTCAGGTTTGGGAATTAAGGTGATGCTGGCTTCATGGAAAGAATTTGGACTCCCTCTCTTTCAATTGTTCTTAATAACTTGAGAAGAATTGAAGTTAGTTCTTTTTTAAATGTCTAGTAGAATTCAGCTATGAATCCATTTGGTCCTGGGCTTTTCTTTGTAATGACTTCTTTATTCTTACTCCTTTATATATTCTTTCCAGAGTAACATTTCAAATAAATTCCTTGGATCTAGGCCCTCTGCTTTCAGGACTGTACTAAGACAAGGTAGGTCAGCTTAAACTAATCATGATTGGTAGATTTGAAATTAGACTTATTCTTGGAAGGGGTATTCAGTTTCCACCTCATGCCTTTGCCCAGACTGAAGCCCTTTGAGAGACTGTAAAATATTTGGACTACTTTTCTTTTGTCCTATCTGCCGCTTCTCTGTCTTTGCATTGACCAACATCTCCGTCCTCCTCCACTCCCTCCAAATACATGTATCTGCCTCTGTTTCCTCATTAGTAAAGTAGACTTGTTTGTTATTGTCCAGTCTTTTTATTTTTTGACAGGCAGTGTGGACAGTGAGAGAGAGAGACAACAAGAAAGGTCTTCTTTGCCGTTGGTTCACCCTCCAATGGCTGCCGCGGCCTGTGCACTGCGGCCGGCACACCGCGCTAATCCAAAGCCAGGAGCCAGGTGCCTCTCCTGGTCTCCCATGGGGTGCAGGGCCCAAGGACTTGGGCCATCCTCCACTGCTTTCCTGGGCCACAGCAGAGAGCTGGATTGGAAGAGGGGCAACCAGGACAGAATCTGGCGCCCTGACCGGGATTAGAACCCGGTGTGCTGGTGCCGCAGGCGGAGGATTAGCTAGTAATCCATGGCGCCGGCTGCTATTGTCCAGTCTTTCTCATACCACTGAGAAAGTTGTTCCGAATTTATTACTCCTTTTAACAAGTCATTCAAATTAATGACATTAAACATGCTGCTCAGTATAAATTCTTGAACCTGAATCATATTATCATTTTAACAGCATTTGAAAATTAAAATATTGACTACTGTTTATAATTCATAATCTTGAGACAATAAATATCACTAGATTTTAAACTATTCAAAGAAGAACAAAAAAAATTGCACCAATTATAGAATTTAAATTACCAATTACAATAATGGTTTCTAGGAATGAGAATTAAGTACATTTAAAAATCATAATATGTTAAAATGTCATAGTATTTTGTAGATTACACACTGTTTTGTAGGCTATTATTTAAAGTTTCTCAATAATTAGTTTTAGATGAAAGTTGTTTTTGCACAAGGAATCTTATGGCATTGGGCAATGTATGTTCATGTTTAGCCTTGATTGCAGACAGAAAATTATTTGTTTTTACAAAAGAGGTTTAAATAACCCTTTACTCATCAGTGTCTGCATAATGCTGACCACTAAGGAGAAAATAATTATATGTGGGGGGGTGGGGAGAAGTTACTAAGTGCTTTCATAAGAAAGACGCTGATGTATTGTACAGCCAATTGTGATAACAAAAGCAATTACTATTTTTGCATAGACTGTTGCAGGCCTGTCGTACTTCTAAAACATCTTTGAACTTTGAGCATTTGTTGCAACAAACACAATGAAAATGCTAACTATAGAGGATTAGCTGCACCATGATGCCCTGATTACCTTGCACATATCTCTAGAGGGAAAGGCTTGAACCACAGTTTATCTGAGTCTTTGCAGAACACTTTATGATAATCTTGTAGTAGAAGAGAATTAGGAGGCCTGTAAGGAGTACTGAAAGATCATGTCCTGGGGCTGGTGCTGTGCTGTAGTGGATAAAGCATTGCCTGCAGGGCCAGCATCCCATATAGGTGCTGGTTTGAGACCCGGCTGCTCCACTTCTGATCTAGCTCTCTGCTAAGGCCTGGGGAAGCAGAGAAGGATGGCTCAAGTCCTTGGGCCCCTGTTTCCACTTGGGAGACCCAGAGGATGCTCCAGGCTCTTGGCTTTGGTCTGGCACAGCTCCAGCTGCTGTGGTCAATTTGGGAGTGATGGAATACCTCTCTCTCTCTGCCTCTCTCTTTCTCCTTCTCTCTGTCTTAACTCTAACTTTCAAATAAGTAAATAAATCTTTAAAAATAAAAGAGAGATATCATGTCCTACTTACCTCCTTTTCTCCCATGGCAGGCTGTGATGAAACTGTTTCTAATCATCTCTTAGTTTTGATGAGGTATAGTGTTTTTGGCCCCACCCTCACAAGAATATAACATCAGATTATAAACCTGGCTGTTAGGAAAAGAGGTGCAGAACGGAGAGGAGGCAGAATACGAACTTGCAGCCAGACTGAATTTACTCAGAGAAAATCAGTCTGCAGAGGTCAACCAACTGCCATCGTGCTCACAGACTGAGCACATGGAGAGGCCCTGACCCCAGCAGGCTGGGGTAGGGCTGGGGGCTGGGGGCAGTAGGTGGAGATAAGCTTCTCCATGCTGGTTCTTCTGGTTTGGCTCACTGGCTCCCAAACCTGGAGAACAATGCAAGGGAAGGGGTGGGGAACAGAACAGGGAGTGAGATGGAACTTATCTCTTGGAAGAAGTCAGGGGTAACAAGAAACCTAAAATGGCTGAGGCTCATGTCCTTGTTCCACCTGGGGGTCCCTCAAGAGTGGTGTATGCCACATGTTGCCTTGCAGTCATCTGGCTCCTGTGGTTTTAACATCAACCTTTTCGGTATATGGGACAAAGAACTGGCATATTTCGCTTAATATTCTTTTCCCTGTCTGTGTCAGTAACACGTTGTCTAAATCTAAAAGTGGTTCCTTATACTTCTATTAAATGAGTCAGGCCCAAAGTGTTTGCTTGACAGGAATAATGTC